>NW_026110451.1:0-62500 GCF_024679095.1 Eriocheir sinensis
AAGAACATAGGGAAACTGCAAGAGGCCGGGTGGCCTACACAGGGCAGCTCCAGAATCCCCCCCCACTACTCACGGTGGGTGAGGTGTAGTTACAGGGGTTACAGGTAGAGGCTTGATCCTCGTTATACCGGTGGTACCCAGGCATGCATCCAGCACCCCGTCACCTTACTGCACCCACACCTGTCGTCCTCGTCCATGTAGCTATCCAGTCTACTCTTAAAACAAGCTATCGTCCCTACACTAACTATGTGATTGCTGAGTCTATTCCATTCCCCCACCACCCTATTACTAAACCAATGCTTGCCTATATCTCTCCTAAATCTATACTTTTCTAATTTAAATCCATTACTGCGAGTTCTATCCTGCTGGCTAATTCTCAGTACTTTATTTATATCGCCTTTGTTGTAACCCTTGACCCATTTGAATACTTCTATCAGATCTCCCCGCACTCTTCGTCTCTCTAGTGAATGTAAGTTTAGATGTTTCAGCCTATTTTGATATGGGAGGTTTCTCAGCCCCTGAATCATCTTGGTCATCCTCCTCTGAACTGATTCTAGCAAGTTGATGTCCATTCTGTAGTGTGGGCACCAAAACTGGACAGCATAATCTAAGTGTGGCCTAACTAACGCTAGAGTCTGAGGATGACCTCTGCACTCCTGTTGGTTACCGTCCTGTTAATAAAGCCTAATACCCTGTTAGCCCTATTCCTCGCACTAATACATTGCTTCCTTAGTTTTAGGTCAGAGTTCACTAGCACTCCCAAATCCCTTTCACACTCAGACCTGCCTATCGCTGTGGAGTCTAAATTATACCCGTGTAATGGGTTGCGTGTTCCTACACTAAGTACGCTACACTTGGTGATATTAAAATTCATCTGCCATTTCTCTGACCAAGCTGACAGTTTGTTGAGATCCTCCTGCAGTGCTTTAGCATCCTCCCCTGCCCTAATAGTGCGTCCTATTTTGGTGTCATCTGCAAATTTACCTGTGTCACTAGTTATCCCATTGTCTATGTCATTGATGTAGATAATGAATAGAGGCGGGCCTAAAACTGAACCTTGAACTGGTAACATTACCACATTCGGATTTTTTACCGTTAATGGTAACCCTCTGTTTCCTGTCGCTAATCCATGCCTTAATCCAATCAAATACCTTCCCTCTTATCCCATGAGCCCTGACTTTGTTCAGCAGTCTCTGGTGAGGTACCTTATCGAAGGCCTTACTAAAATCAAGATAAACCACATCATAACTCTCATCATTGTCAGCTGCCTCGTATACTCTATTGTAAAAGGATATAAGATTAGTGAGGCACGACTTTCCTTTAGTAAACCCATGCTGTGAGTCGTGAATTAAACTATGTCTGTCTATATGGTCCCTAATTCTATCAGCTATTATTGACTCAATCATTTTACCTATAACTGATGTCAAACTAATCGGCCTATAGTTCTCCATAGAAGATTTGTCTCCCTTCTTAAATACTGGAATAACGTGTGCCTGCCTCCATGAAACAGGCACCACCCCTGTGTCTAGTGACTTCCTAAATACTTCTGTTAACTGCCCACTTATTTCAGTTTCGCATTCCTTTAATACCCTGGGGAAAAGTTCATCTGGCCCTGGCGCCTTAGTGACTTTAAGTCTATCTATCTGTCTAGTCACGAGCTCCCTACTTATGTTGATGTCGGTTAATTCTTCTACCTCTTCTCCCCTGTAGATCTGTTCTCCCTGAGGTATATAATCTAATCTTTCCTTGGTAAATACAGTTAAGAAATATCTATTTAACGCCTCGCTCATTTCCTCATCACTATCAATCCGTGATTCTCCTGAGGAGAGGGAGAGGGAGTATCCAGAACAGTCGTAAGGGAGAGTATTCAGAACAGGGAGAGGGAGTATTCAGAACAGTCGTAAGGGAGAGTATTCAAAACAGGGAGAGGGAGTATTCAGAACAGTCGTAAGGGAGAGTATTCAAAACAGGGAGAGGGAGTATTCAGAACAGTCGTAAGGGAGAGTATTCAAAACAGGGAGAGGGAGTATTCAGAACAGTCGTAAGGGAGAGTATTCAAAACAGGGAGAGGGAGTATTCAGAACAGTCGTAAGGGAGAGTATTCAAAACAGGGAGGGGGTATTCAGAACAGTCGTTAGGAAGAGTATTCAAAACAGGGAGAGGGAGTATTCAAAACAGTCGTAAGGGAGAGTATTCAAAATAGGGAGAGGGGGCATTCAGAACAGTCGTTAGGAAGAGTATTCAAAACAGGGAGAGGGAGTATTCAGAACAGTCGTAAGGGAGAGTATTCAAAACAGGGAGAGGGGGCATTCAGAACAGTCGTAAGGAAGAGTATTCAAAACAGGGAGAGGGAGTATTCAGAACAGTCGTAAGGGAGAGTATTCAAAACAGGGAGGGGGTATTCAGAACAGTCGTGAGGAAGAGTATTCAAAACAGGGAGAGGGAGTATTCAGAACAGTCGTTAGGAAGAGTATTCAAAACAGGGAGAGGGAGTATTCAGAACAGTCGTAAGGGAGAGTATTCAAAACAGGGAGGGGGTATTCAGAACAGTCGTAAGGGAGAGTATTCAAAATAGGGAGAGGGAGTATCCAGAACAGTCGTAAGGGAGATAATTCAGAACAGGGAGAGGGAGTATTCAGAATAGTCGTAAGGGAGAGAGAGGGAGAGCATTCAGAGTAAGTCCACCAAAGTGTCAGAGTTGAGCCAAATTCAAAATATTCTTCCATATCAACATTGCCGCAAAAACTGATCATCGGCGCCCCCTGACCCGAAAAGACGCGAGTAAGTACATAGCGCTGTGCAAACGTGGGAGTGTTGCTGCCACATTAACAGTGCTGGGCCACGCTGGTGCTCTAATTAAGGCTAAATATTGGGATGAAGGAAGGAAAAACTAGGCGGGGAGCGGGTCGTAATTTGTCCTATCTGCTCGAACACCCCTTGGGTCGGTACTGTCAGACGCTTTCGGCTCTAAGAGTAACTATTTCCAAATGCCGAAAACGAGATCAGTCAGGCTGGTACTCGAATCATCGCTAAGTATCGGGATGGATGAAGGAAAACAAAAAAAACGAGTTGTAGCTTTTTTTTTTTATTTAAACATGTATACATATATTTACAGAGATGGAAAACTTAAGTTGTGAGTTGTCCTATCTACTAGAACACTCCTTGGGTTGGTACTGTTAGATGCACTTGGCTCTCACAGTAACGATTTCCAAATGCCGATAAGGAGATCAGTCAGGCTGGTGGTCTAATTATCGCTAAGTATCGGCATGAATGAAGGAAAAAACAAAGAAAGCGGGTCGTAACTTGTCCTGTCTACTCGAACACTCCTTGGGTCGGTACTGTTAGACCCATTCGGCTCTTACGTCAACACTTTCCAATTGCCGAAAAAGAAATCAGTCAGGCTGGTGCTCTAATTATCGCTAAGTATCGGGATGAATGAAGGAAGAAACAAAGAAAGCGGGTCTATCTACTGGAACGCTACTTGGGTCGGTACTGTTTACACGCAAGACCCAGAGAGACACGCCAGTCCACGTCGACAGACCGACTTGGTGGGCTAAATTTCGATCGCCGATAGAGTCGGTCTGTCGGCTCCCTGCTACGGCCGCCTTTGGCAAAGGCCCGTGCTCCCTCGTGCAAGAGGGAGCAATCTCCCCCCCGCAAGACCCAGACGCTTTCGGCTCTCACATCAACTATATTCAAGAGCGACAAAGGAGATAAGTCGGGTTCTAATGAGTGTTTTTTTTAGGTTCATGGTACAGAGGAAGGGTCGAACTACCAATAGGGTCTTAAAGCAACCCCTGGAGATTACCCACACTCTTATGAAAGCCTTGTCAAATATATGTTCTTAGGCACATCATCTATTTCCAAGGGACGAAAAGGTGATCAGTCGGGTTCTCATGAGTGCTTTTTAGGTTCATGGTACAAAAGAAGGGTCGAACTACCACCAGGGTCATAAAACTACCCTTGGTAATTCCTCAACACTCCATGAAGGCCTTATAAAATGTGGGTTTGTAAGCTCCGAAATATTTGAGAATACGGCCTAGTTACATCAAATTGTCTCACGTCATCCTCCTCTCTTTCTTTTCGTCACTAGGCTCATAAAGCTACCCATGGGAAAACTAACACAACCCCTCCGAAAGCCTTATCAAATGTGGGTGTGTATTGTGTAGGCCCCGAAATGTTAGAGAATACGGGCCCTTGACCCCTTGGTGCTGCCCTGAGAGCTGGTGCCCCAGTTCAGCAGGGGAGCGTGAGGCAGCATGTGAGACAGTGACTGCCTGACTGGAGCCGCCACCAAACCGAAGGGGAGGGGGAGGAGGACGGGGGAGAGGGAGGGGGTGGCGAGGGAGCGGCCACATCTGCGCCCTGGGCCGAGAAGTGTAAACACTCCTGAGGCACCATGACTGGGAGAGGAGTCGCCCGCTATTCACAAGTTAAGAGGCACACCGCACGTCGTCAAGCCCCGCGACAAGCACAAGGGGCACGTGACGCAGCGCGGAGCAGGTGAACCATGCAGTAAACCCATAATTACAGGTGGAGATCAGAGCAGGAGGAAGCGCAGAGGGCGGGTCGGTGCGCAGGTCGTAGGACAGAGTTCCTAATTACCCTCACGGGGTGGACAGAATAAGGCCTAAAACTCCCCGCGGTCACTTTCCTCCTTGTGTCTGTTGCGCGCATAGGAAGGAGAGTAGAGAGCGAGGGGGTTAATCCCTTATCGGCCTAGGGATTACCCAGCAGGGGTGGATCCAATACAATTGTATTTGTATTTGAATTGTATTTAAATACAATTTTAATGTATTTGTATTTGTATTTTGACATCCAGAGAAAAAAGTATTTTGTATTTGTATTTGTATTTTGGCACCCAGAAAAAAAGTATTTTGTATTTGTATTTATATTTTGGCACCCAGAAAAAAAAAGTATTTTGTATTTGTATTTATATTTCGAGTCAAAACCATTTGAGGAGGATAAATACTGTTAAGGAGATAGAAAAAGAGGTAATGTTAAGCCGCGTTAAGGCGGAGGAGGAAACAGATTAAGGTTGAAGGCGAAGGAGGAAAGGATTAACGTCAGATCACGGGGAAAGCGGTTAAGGTGCGTCCACACCAGGAATCTTTGTATGACAACAATGAATCCCAGACGTTTCCCAAGTGTTTCGGTAGACCACTGGCATACATTTGAATACCCTCGGGAAACAATGTTTCCTGTCCACACCGCAGGGTTGTTCTCAGGATGTCGGTGTGTGCGGAGATTGCTACAATGGCCTCTGTGTTTTACTTATTATTGCACTCACTGGAGAGCAAGAAGAAGACAAGAAAACGCGTAGGGCTGCCGTCGTTTATAGAAAGTTGAACATTACAGAATGACTTACTTTTGGCGGAGCCGAGAGTCTATGGAGCAGGGTTTAATTAATCAGTAATTTTCTTGGAAGGTCAACCACTGATTTTGAAGAACTATTACGAGCGGTGGCTCCCAAAATACCACGAATCGACACCAGGCACAGAAAAGCCATTCCAGCTCCCATCAGCCTGCGGCTATAATCTGACAGGCAGAGATCCTTTTACGAGTCTCATTAACACCTTCGAAATGTCAAAGCTGAGTTTCCATACAAACTTTCCTGGTGTGGGAGGTCCTATGAAACAGCTAGGAGGTTTCTCATGTTTTCCATCCAGGATGGAAAACATGAGAAACTTTTCCGCGCTCGCGCGCTCGTATATGCGGGTGTGGGTGTCTGTGGGTGTATATGTATATGTATATATGTGTGTGTGTGTGTGTGTGGGTGTGTGTGTGTGTGTGTGGGTGTGTGTGTGTGTGTATATATATATATATATATATATATATATATATATATATATATATATATATATATATAGATAGATAGATAGATAGATAGATAGATAGATAGATAGATAGATAGATAGTCACACACACACACACACACACACACACACACACACACACACACACACACACACACACACACACTTAGCTAGATATTGAGGTATGTGAATGAATGATAATTATAATCCCAATCCCTTTTCCCCGTGAGTGAGGTGTGGGATATGTCTTTATCCCCGCACACCTGAGGAAGGTCACTCCCAGCGGTCAGGGTGTGTCCCCCTCCCTTCTCTCTCTCTCTCTCTCTCTCTCTCTCTCTCTCTCATCCATAAATATATAGGCTAAATGAAATTTGACTGAAATATAAAAATAGTTTATACTTCACTATCAAGACTTGAAAATCACACACACACACACACACACACACACACACACACACACACACACACACACACACACACACACACACACCACACATATACACACACAGGAACGAGCGCGCGCGCACACACACACACACACACACACACACAGATATACGCTAAAGTGCATTTGCTCATGTCGGGAGGGTACCTGCTGGCGCTTACGAGTCCAACACTTGATCAGTCCGTGGTGAATTACACACATAGATTCTCTCTCAATGTTTCTCAATTCTCTCCTGAATGTATCCAAGTTGATTCTCAACTGCCTCCCGAAAAGCCTGGGAAACGTCTGGGATACATTGTTGACATACAAAGATTCCTGGTGTGGACGCGCCTTAAGGAGAAGATTAAGGTTGAAGGCGGAGGAGGAAAAAAATTAAAGGTGGGGAGTAAGGAGGAAATTAACCTCAGGTTACATGGAGGAGGAGTAGGAGAGGATTTAGGGAGTTACTGAGGGATGGGTGGCTCGGAAGAAGGATCCACCCACAGAAATGTGTGACGTCACGGAAATGGGAGGCACAGGGGATGAGATGTGAGTGAAGACGACGAGAGAGACAGTAAACCGATCTACTGCTTTATCTTGGCATATGCACTACAGTCACCTATCAAAAGGAGGTTGCATCCATTTCTTGAGAGGACTGATGTCATTGCCGCAGCTGTCATGGGCCCCAGGTTTAAGCTGGCATGGATGCCATGTAAGAAAATGCAAAAGGAAAAGGTTTCCAAGATTGTGGACCTAATTATTTCCGAGTCAACTCAGTCGACCTTGAAGAAAACACTTCAAGAGGGTGAGCCTTTCGTCTTTTCGGCTGGCATGAGTGCAACACGACCTCGTCTTTTTGTCTACATGCCTCCAGCTGGGCAAATGATGGCAAGTGCATCAACAAATGACACTACAGTGGTGAAGGCAGAACTTGAAACGTACCTAGAAGAAGGTGTTTTGCCTTTTGATGTCAATCCACTGAGGTACTGGCGTGATGCAAAAAGCTTCAAAAATTTGAAGCACTTTGCCAAGAATATTCTAGGGTGCTGTGCAACAACATGGACGCCCCGGGAGGCATGTCACATCCACGAACATAAAAAAAAAGTCCCCGCAGAGAAATTAAACAGCTGTCGTGATGATAACAGAAAAAGAGCAAAGGGCGGGAGGCGAGGGGGATGAAAGGGATGGAGGGAGATGAAGGGGAGGGAGAATGGAAAGGAAAGGGGGCTGATGAAGAAGTTTGAAAGAAATATATGTATAGAGAGCAAGGATGAAAGAAAGGGAGAAATAGAATGAAATAAAGAAGAGAAAAATAGAGGAACAGACGACTAAAGAGAAGTGGCAGCCCAATACAGATGTTAGGAAACTTTAGTGGGCCGTCCTCGTGAGTCAACACGCTCACTAGTGTTCTCCCTCAGCAGGTGTGTGAATGCAATGTACCTGAAAGACGTTAATTGGTGAACCAATTCTTACTATGTAAAATCGATCAATCAGTCAATCAGAGAAAGAAAATATAATTAAAAAAAAAATTGGAAGTATGAAAGAAAAGGGAAAAGGATGGTGCGCCGGAAGCCGCGGCGAGGATTCCTTATGATGCTTGTGCGCGTCCCCGAGGCCCGTCGGTCCTTCATCCAAGGACCGATAAACGCGGTGACCGGCGCCTTCACGGCATTTATGATTAATTTTATAATCCAGTCTGGTAGTTTTAAGAAGCGAGTTCTTGCATCCGCCCTATTCGAATCGGCGGGGCGGTGGAGCGCCAGCGAGCCCAAGGTCTCCCAGGCGAGCATGGCAGGACTGGAGGGCTCCCGGCAGGGCGCATCGGCGTCCATCGGGACCCCGACGGAGGTGCCGGAGATCTTTCGGCTACAACGCCGGGCAGGTGGGGCTCGTTAGCCGTGGTAGGCAATCTGCCTAGGAGAGCAAACTCCGAACAACAAACCCGGGCAGGTGAGGTTCGTTAGCCGTGGTAGGCAATTCACCTAGGAGAGCAAACTCCGAACAACAAACCCGGGCAGGTGAGGTTCGTTAGCCGTGGTAGGCAATTCACCTAGGAGAACAAACTCCGAACAATAAACCCGGGCAGGTTGGGCTCGTGAGCCGTCATAGGTAATACACCTAGGAGAGCAAACTCCGAACAATAAACCCGGGCAGGTTGGGCTCGTGAGCCGTCATAGGTAATACACCTAGGAGAGCAAACTCCGAACAATAAACCCGGGCAGGTTGGGCTCGTGAGCCGTCATAGGTAATACACCTAGGAGAGCAAACTCCGAACAATAAACCCGGGCAGGTTGGGCTCGTGAGCCGTCATAGGTAATACACCTAGGAGAGCAAACTCCGAACAATAAACCCGGGCAGGTGGAGCTCGTTAGCGAAAGCAGTTCATCTAGGAGAGCAAACTCCGATTATAAAACCGGGCAGGTGAAGGTCGTTAGCGTGAGCAGTTCACCTAGGAGAGCAAACTCCGATTACAAACCCGGGCAGGTGGAGGTCGTTAGCGAAAGCAATTCATCTAGGAGAGCAAACTCCGATTACAAACCCGGGCAGGTGGAGGTCGTTAGCGAAAGCAATTCATCTAGGAGAGCAAACTCCGATTACAAACCCGGGCAGGTGGAGGTCGTTAGCGAAAGCAGTTCACCTAGGAGAGCAAACTCCGATTACAAACCCGGGCAGGTGAGGTTCGTTAGCCGTGGTAGGCAATTCACCTAGGAGAGCAAACTTTGAACAATAAACCCGGGCAGGTTGGGCTCGTGAGCCGCCATAGGTAATACACCTAGGAGAGCAAACTCCGAACAATAAACCCGGGCAAGTGGAGCTCGTCAGCCGTGGTGGGCAATCTGCCTAGGAGAGCAAACTCCGAACGATAAACCCGGGCAGGTGGAGCCCGTCAGCCGTGGTAGGCAGTCTGCCTAGGAGAGCAAACTCCGAACAATAAACCGGGGCTTGTGGTGCTCGTTAGATGTCGTAGACAATCCACGTGATGGGAACACCAATGAAAAGGAAAATAAAAAAGGAACACCAGAAAAAGGAAAATATAGTAACAAAACATCAAGATAAGAAAATGAAAAACACAGATCATCCACCTTCAGGCCTTAACATCTCCAAAATTATGGATGAGTCTTTTCTGGGGAGAAAGAGGCTCATCCAGACCAAAGAACATCATAAATGGATGATATAGAAAGGAACACCAAAAAAATGTGAAAAAGAGAAAAAAACATCGCAAAAGAAAAGTAGCAACAATAACAGAACGTCAAGAAAAGTAACATACAAAGAAACATCATCCACCATTCGGCCCCAAACTAACATCACCAAAATTATGGGTGGGTCTTTTCTGGGGAGAAAGAGGCTCATCCAGACCAAAGAACATCAAAGAGGGATGATATAGAAAAGAACACCAAAAAATAGGGGAAAAAAGAGCAAAAAAATATCGCAAAAGAAAAGTAACAGCAATAACAGAGCAACATTAAGAAAAGTAACATACAAAGAAACATCATCCACCATTCGGCCCCAAACTAACATCACCAAAATTATGGGTGGGTCTCTTCTGGGAGGAAAGTGGCTCACCCAGACCAATGAACATCAACAAGGGGATGATATGAAATAAAAGAACATCAAAAAAGAAAAACAACAGCAAGAAAACAAAGAAAAAGATAAAGAAAAGAAAAGGAAAAAGAAACAAAAAGAAAAAGAAAAACACCAAAATAAAATAAAACAAAAACAAAAAAATAATCCAAATAAATAAATAAATAAACAAATACAGAATACAGTAAAATTAACGAACTAACTAACTAATTCAAACTGTCCAACTATTAAACTACCTATATAACTAAGGGTATTATACAAGAGTACTATTGGACTACCTATTAACTAACTATCAAATCATCTAACGATCGAACATGTATTTGTCTGACTCCTTATCTATTTATCTGCATGGCTATCTATCATTATGTTTATCTATCCATCTTTTTTTTTAGGAAGCAGCTCAAGGGCAAAAGTAGATAAATAAATAAAAAATCCGCATAAATAAAAATAAGTTCTATCTCTATATCTTTTATTTGTTTATCTTATTTGTTCATCTTATTTATTTGTTTACTTATCTACTCCGTCATCAGTCATGGTCAGTTCTACCTACACGTTTCCCTGCCACAATTTTTTTTTCATTGTGTAGTCCTTAGTTCCGGTCCGACCTTGAGCTGGAAGGGAAGGACGGGGCCAGGGAGGCAAGAAAAGGGAGGGAGGGAGGGAGGGGGGAGGTAGGACAGAGTAATAGGAAGAATTTGGATTATAATGGTCCCCCCCCTCCCCCTCTGCAGCCAAAAAATGAAATGAAGAAAAGCAAGTAAAAAAATAAAATAATAAATGGTAGCTAACAATGATAAAGAGTTTGCTAAAAAAATGGAAATCTATGAGGTAAGGACTTGGCAGTTTTCTTTATTCTTTTTTTTTCAACACAGAAGACAGAAAGCTCAAGGGTCAAAATAAGAGGATACAGAAGAAAAAAAGATCGCTACGTCGCTGCTCCCCAATCTTTATCCTTTTGATTATCTGTGTCTTGGATGTGGCAGAGTAAGATACTTTGTATAACTACTGATATTTGTACTCTTCCGGGAATATCCCATTCACGGTGCTCAATAATGATGATAACAGTATAGCAGCAAGTAGTACGCAGTAGCTAACGAGGCGGCACCTTTTAGCAATTCAGTTTCCGTCACAACCTTACGGCACATTTCTTAAACTTCGTCGAGCGTTTAAAACTCATTCTCCGCTCTCTATTGTTACGTACTTTACAGAGAGAGAGAGAGAGAGAGAGAGAGAGAGAGAATAGCAGGGGTGAGGAAAGAGTAGGAATACGCGTCTCAGTCCTGATTAAGTGTGTGTGTGTGTGTGTGTGTGTGTGTGTGTGTGTGTGTGTCCTTGAAAAAAACCTGAACCTTTTTTTTGTTCAGTCAAGTTCAGCCTTAACACGGAGGCGGCCATTTCGATGACTACGCAGAAGACGTTGAAGGAAAAAAATAAAAATGAGCCAAAACAGAGAATAACTGACGACCAGTTTCAGTAATCACTTGACCCGGGTCTCCAAGCACTGCAAGTCCTTGGCAGAGAGAGAGAGAGAGAGAGAGAGAGAGAGAGAGAGAGAGAGAGAGAGAGAGAGAGTATATGTGTGTTAACCATTGCACTTAGCCATGACACCAAAGGAAGAAAACTGAAGGTAAAGTTAAAGGCGGGTGCATACGCTATTCTTCTTACGCTATCTTCTCACGTAGTTGACTGCTCTTTCGGCCACCTCATCGGATTCTTTACAGGAGAAGCGAGTAGCGGGCTTTTTTATTGTTGTTTCCTTTCTGTGTGCCCTTGTGCTGTCTCCTTTGCTGTAAAAAAAATTATCTGTGTGTGGCTGCGGTAGGTACTCATCTCCGCACCGTTGACCCTTTGAGCTTGTAGTAGGCAAGAACCTGTTATATAGTTACTGGCACCATCTGAGAGGGTGTTTAGTAAGGCCGGCAATTTTTACACTCCTAAGCGAGCAAAACTCGGCCCGGAAACCTTCCGGGCATTAATGACGACAAAATGCAATTATGATGTGAAGTGTAAACTTGTGAAAAAAGTATCTTTATATTTTTTGTATAATTTCAGGAGTATTTTTATTTGCATCTTTGAAATCTGGAATAGGAGTATTTTTATTTTTATTTTTATTTTTAGATTCAGGAATATAAGTATTTGTATTTGTATTTTTAGATTCAGGAATAAAAGTATTTGTATTTGTATTTGTATTTTTGGAATCCCGAACAAAAGTATTTGTATTTGTATTTGTATTTTTGGAATCCCGAACAAAAGTATTTGTATTTGTATTTGTATTTTTGGAATCCCGAACAAAAGTATTTGTATTTGTATTTGTATTTTTGGAATCCCGAACAAAAGTATTTGTATTTGTATTTTTGGAATCCCGAACAAAAGTATTTGTATTTGTATTTGACTTATATAAAATCAGTATTTGATCCAACCCTGCACCTGACCCGTCATCCGAAAAACCACACCGCCTTCTACCGCACCAGCGCACTGCATTCCACCACCTCACCCCCCCCCCACCACCCCAGACCACCATATCCCTTTCACATTGTACATTTTCCTTTTTTTTTCTATTATATTCCAAAAGTGTATTTGTAACGTGTATATTTTCAGCTTTACAGCTGCTATCATTTAATAAACCGTTTATTATTATTATTATTATTATTACACACACACACACACACACACACACACACACACTCTATTTAGGTCTGTTTACATTTATTTACGGCTAGTTACGTCAATGTTCTGTTTGTCACACACACACACCACACACACACACACACACACTCTCTATTTAGGTCTGTTTACATTTATTTACGGCTAGTTACGTCAATGTTCTGTTTGTCACACACACACACACACACACACACACACACACACACACACTATTTAGGTCTGTTTACATTTATTTACGGCTACTTACGTCAATGTTTTGTTTAACACACACACACACACACACACACACACACACACACACATGCACGTGATGCCCTCCCTCCCTACCCCCCCCGTCCCTGCCCTTGGTCGCGTCACCCAATCAAGTTTTAACAGGCACAGAATCTCTGGCTTGCCACCACGAGAGAGAGAGAGAGAGAGAGAGAGAGAGAGAGAGAGAGAGAGAGAGAGAGAGAGAGAGAGAGAGAGAGAGAGAGAGAGAGAGACCACACACACACACACACACACACACACACACACACACACACACACACACACACACGAGAGAGACGAATCGGATTTTCATTGTTTGTCACATTCACGGTACAGAAGAAGTCACACTACCACCAAGGTAATAAAGCTACTCCTGGAAACGCCCACAACTCCTACGAAAGCCTTGTCAAGTGTGTGTGCTTGGGCGAGGAAATGTTTAAGAATATGAACAGACGGAGAACACACACTTACAGCTTTCCTCTCCTTTCCCCATCATCTCTTTCTGATCTCCTTTCTTTTCTTTTTTCTACCCCCCCCCCCCCCAACCTTTCCTTCTTGTACTACATCCCGTCTCGCCCCAAGCCCTCAAATTAACACCCTCGCCACAAAAACATGAATTATACGAAGGAACAACATCGCAAATACTCGTCTGCTGTCCTGAGGCTTGTTATTGTAAAGAAAACTCCATTACCGTTGACTTTTCCGTTCTACCGCAAGGCATATAGATAACCTCAGGAGTGTCTCCTCTCTCTCTCTCTCTCTCTCTCTCTCTCTCGGTCCCTCCTTCCATGCATTACGTAAAGTAATCACTGCGTAAGAAGGAGGAGGAGGAGGGACATATGAAGGAAGGAGGAGGGAAGGAGGGAAATGAAGGAAAAAGAAGGGAGTTGATAGGTGGTCTTCAGTACAGCATGAGGGTAGAGCTCGGAAGAGTGGCGGTGACTGAAAAATTGCCAGCTTGAATGTAGCGGCGGCAGGGTTGCTGATTTAAATCATGATGATTTAAATCACTGATTCAAATCAAGATTTAAATCAAATTATTATTTTTTTTAAATCATTGATTTAAATCAATATTTACTTCTGCCCAAACCAACATGGAATGTAAAGGAAAAATATAAAAACAAACACATACTTACACCTGCTTTATATATTCCTAAGGTATAGAACACTAAAAGCTTCCTTTTATAATACAACCAAACTTTCCACATTCCATTAAAAAAAATAACTCAAAGGGTTTTACTTGTAATGAACTGTACTTATTTCTGAGGAGTAGAATATTAAAGCACTTCCTTTTTTCTTTTCTTTTTTTCTTTTTTTTTACGTCGTGGCCTATTGCGCCGGTAGGCTTCTTCCTGGTGGCATATTCGCCAAGTCTGGAACACCTCGTCTCCACGGGAAATTAGGACCAATCACAGCGCGCGCTCAGCCAGGCCACGTATTGCCGGCTCGTGACGTCATTACTTACCTTTTATTTACACAGTTTTATCAAATATATGTTAATTATTTCGTGAGAACACACATATTTTCAACAGTTGAGATGTTTATACTGATGTTACTGATGTCTGACAAGCTATAACACAGACCTGGAACACATAACTGATAACCGTGACGAGCTAAGCTATCTGGGAACACTGACGGAATATCGTCCCTTGCTCCTCGGGCTGTGTTACTTTATTTTCAACAGCTGAGATGTTTCTACTGATGTTATTGATGTCTGACATGCTATAACACAGAGCTGGAACACATAACTGACAACTGTGACGAGCTAAGCTATCTGGGAACACTGACGGAACATCGTCCCTTGCTCCTCGCGCCGTGTTACTTTATTTTCAACAGTAGAGATGTTTCTACTGATGTTATTGATGTCTGGCACATTATAACACAGAGCTGAAACACATAAGTGATAACTGTGACGAGATAAGTTGTCTGTGGGGGCGTGAGCTGGATACAAGGGGAGCGTGATTCCGTCTGCCAAAAATTGCATTTTTGCAAGAAAGACACCCACCCACCCACCCACACCCACCCATTGCAAGAAATAAATACACACACATATTGCAAGAAATACACACACACACACACACACACACACACACACACACACACACACACACACACACACACACACACAGGTTAACCATGGAGAAGTATATATCCCTAACCTATCCAAATGTAACAAGCAGTGATACATTACTGAACAAAATTTTGTATCTTTACCTAAAATAATTTTTGACCAATATCCCATCATTCTGCTCTTTACATGTATGCCAAGTGGAAATACTCCCAGTTCACCATATATCATGTCATTGCTAGTATTCTTATGAACTCCCAATGCCTGTTTTAAAAATTTCATATGCGAAGGCTCTAACTCTCTAACTCTGTAAAATCCCCAAATCTCTGAAGCATAGGTCAGTACGGGCAACACCGTGGTATTAAATAGTTCAGTTTGCATGTCGGCTGGCAAGTCAAATTTCCTACACTTTCCTATCAGTGAATACATTGCCCGTGTTGCCTGTTCTTTAAGCTCCAGCTCGCCTTTACAGAACCTTCCTTTGTACTTAAATAACACCAAGATACTTATAGTCTTCCACTACTTCAATATTTTCACCTCCAAAATAAACTTTGTAGTTATCAATGTTGGCTCTTCCCCTACTAAACATGACTATTTTTGTTTTGTTGCTGTTAAGTTGTAGTTTCCATTGATTACAGTACAAATTCAAAGCAGTCAAGGCTTGTTGCATTCCCTCCTCACTATCACACACAATAATTGTATCATCTGCATACATTAATACCAGGAGTTTTTGATATGAATTTAAGAAATCATCACCAAAATCTACATTATTACAATTAATTTCAAGCAATTTACTTTCCGTATCATTAATTTAAAAAGCAAACAACAATGGCAACAAATTTTCTCCCTGCCTTACCCTGCATTACATACAAAGGTGTCTGATGTCTGTTGGTTCAGCATGACACGAGACCTGATGTTGTCATACATGTTTCTGATTACAGTAAACATTTTCCCATGCACCAACTTGTACCACAAACCTTCACGCCACACCATATCAAAAGCTTTCTTGAAGTCCACAAACAAACAAAAAAGCTTCCTTTTCCTTCAGTTGAGCAAATCAATTATACATTTAAGCAAAAATATATGATCCAGTGTAGAGTACCAATGCCTAAAACCTGCTTGTGTTTCATTAATAATAAACTTAGTATTTGAGTATTCATTAAGTCTCTCGTTAAGTATTGAACTAAGCAGCTTCCCATACAACTAAGCAAAGTGATCCCCCAGAGGTTGTTAACATCCTGAGCGTCACCCTTATTCTTATAAAGTGGCACTATTGTCCCAACCAGCCACTCAGATGGCATGATGCCAGTATCAAGTATCTTATTAAACAGCTTAACATATATGGGGGACAAAATACGTTCAGTACTTTTAATGTATTCATTTAATATCATGTCAGATGTTGGGGATTTACTGTTTTTTTTTTTTAATATTTCTAGCAACCTCTTTGTTAGTTATAGGGTCATTAAGTAATGGTAAGAGTTCATTATCTATATGACCATGATCATTTAGAATATTTACTTCATTATTATCAATGTTGTCATCACTCGCTAACTGTCTGAAATGCTCGTAAATTCATTTAATGTAATGGGGATCTGATGGCTCTTTTTCTGACCATTAAGGATTTTCCAGTATTCTTTAGGGTCATCACTTTTGCATTTCCAAGTTCTTTAATTATGTTTATCTTCTTGTCTTTTATTCTTTTAAGATTTGTTTTGTATTTTCTGCTTTCCTCAATCATTCTGTTAAAGTTTACACTATTCCTGTGAAAATGATATCTATGCCTTGCTTTATGGTACTCCTTTCTTGCTTTCCAGCATTGTTTGTCATAACCCCTTACAGTGGCACTGTTGCTCATTTTCATATATGTTTTTTTCTTATGTTATGGAAAAGTTGAAAGTGCAGGGTCAATCAATATTTGCTTTAATTCCTGGTTAATATCAGCTATGGATAAATTATTCAACTTAACTATCAACTCGATTACCTTATACTCACTAATATTCCTCACATATACACCCCTTCTCTCAGCATTCCACTTTCCTGGCCTTTCACTTGCTCTTCTTTGTCCTGCCTCCTGGGCACTCATGCTTACAGCGGCACATTACTTGGTCCCATAAATTTCATCCTTACGTGTAATCCACAGTGTACATCAGACAATAGCGGATCATAATTCAATACTCTAAAAACCACCACATGCTGCATAACTTCAGGTGAACCTAATATGTAATCTATAGTTGTATTGTATGTAGTTGTAGGCTTGCCAATACCACAGTCTTCCCCCATCCTTCCATTAAATATAACCACTTGATGATTTTTACAAACTTCAACCAGTTTCCTGCCATAAAAGTTCCTGTCTAGGGTCAGATCTTGGTTTGCCCTGGTCTTAGTTATACCATAATCATTCACACTTATGTGGGGTACCTCGGCAGGCACCCGGTCATCATCACCAGCACCAGAGGGAACATCAGACATAGTGAGAGTATGAGCATTAAAATCACCACAGAGTACATGCATGTAGTCATCACTAGTATAAGTTATCAAAAAATTTTCCAACTCATCAAAGTGCTCTTCAGTGCCATATCTTGAGTGTGAGGGGGGAATGTAATCACAGCTTATTACCAACTCCTTACCTAAAGTTGCACTCCGTCTGTCTACTGTAATTGACAATTAGTTCTTATGTGCCTTCACGGAAAGCTAACATTTTTCCTAATGGCTTAAGTAGACCCCCAGACTGTGTGTATATGTGTGTGTGTGTGTGTGTGTGTGTGTGTGTGTGTGTGTGTGTGTGTGTGTGTGGGTGGGTGGATGTGGGTGTGGGTGTATGTGGGTGGGTGGGTGTCTTTCTTGCAAAAATGAAATTTTTGGCAGACAGAATCACGCTCCCCTTGTATCCAGCTCACGCCCCCACAGACAACTTAGCTCGTTACAGTTATCACTTATGTATTCCAGCTCTGTGTTATAATGTGTCAGACATCAATAACATCAGCAGAAACATCTCAACTGTTGAAAATAACGTAACACGGCCCGAGGAGCAAGGGACGATGTTCCGTCAGTGTTCCCAGATAGCTTAGCTCGTCACAGTTATCAGTTATGTGTTCCAGCTCTCTGTTATAGCATGTCAGACATCAATAACATCAGTAGAAACATCTCAACTGTTGAAAATAAAGTAACACAGCCCGAGGAGCATGGGACGATGTTCCGTCAGTGTTCCCAGATAGCTTAGCTCGTCACAGTTATCAGTTATGTGTTCCAGCTCTGTGTTATAGCATATCAGACATCAATAACATCAGTAGAAACATCTCAGCTGTTGAAAATAAAGTAACACGGCCCGAGAAGCAAGGGACGATATTCCGTCAGTGTTCTCAGATAACTTAGTAGCTCGACACAGTTATCAGTTATGTGTTCCAGCTCTGTGTTATAGCATGTCAGACAACAGTAACATCAGTATAAATATCTCAACTGTTGAAAATATGTGTGTTCTCACGAAATAATTAACATATAATTATTTGATAAAACTGTGTAAATAGAGGGTAAGTAATGACTTCACGAGCTGGCAATACGTTGCCTGGCTGAGCGCGCGCTGTGATTGGTCCTAATTTCCCGTGGAGACGAGGCGTTCCAGACTTGGCGAATATGCTTCCCGGTGGGGCCTGATGGTCGTCCCAGCCCGTTCTGGCGCAGGCCAGTGTTTATTGTGGCGCCATCTTGCATTGGCTCATGCTGCCCTCCCGGAGCTCATCTTTAATCCTAGAATCTAAAGTCCGGGTCGCGTCGTCCCGAGCGCGGGACCGTCACGCTATCCATTCAGCCACCACCTCCTCCATACAATACAATATAGCAAAAAATTCCACATGCTATTAAAAAAGGAAATCAAAGAGGTTTACTTATAATGAACTCTACTGATTTCCTGAAGTAATGAATTTAAAAAAAATATATTATGGCCTGTATTTAAAACAAAAGCACATTGAATTTATACTGTAAAAGCAGTCTTTGAAAAATAATGATACACTTCTTTGAAAGTAGTTCATAAAAAGTCTTTGAAATCAAAATTCAAAATCTTTAAAAAATAAGGTTTTTAATTCTTATGACAATAAATTTGGTTATTTTCAGTCTTGCTACTATTTATTGTAACTCACAGTTTACACTGTTTGCATATAGCTCTCCATGCTTTCCCAGACTTTGAAGGAATTCTGTTAAAATGTTCTCACACTGGATCACTCTTCCTTCCAGATACATTAATCCTTGTGGTCAGTGACACCTCTACGCTCTTGCTGTTAGCTCAGGAATGAGTGGCTGGCCTGTAACACCTAAACAGTCAAACTACTACACAGTGGCACAAGTCCGGCTATGTCCTAACATGATGTAAGAGGAACAGGACAGACCCTGAGAGAGATGATGCAATCCTGGTCAGTGGCTACTGGGCTGCTTGACAGGTTCAAACACATTGTAACCAAGTGAGAGATGATGCAACATGCTGGAAGAACACTCCAAAATGTGTTTTAAACTAATGTATAGAATTTATATAGTTTCCAAATATTGTTATGCTGATTAAAAAAAAAAAAATCAGATTTAAATAAAAAAAATCTGATTTAAATAAAAAAATCTGATTTTCTTTTTTTTTTTAAATAAAAAAATCACCAACCCTGAGCGGCGGGCGGGACGGACGCGAACCTGCGTCCTCCTGGAGGTCGCGCTCGAGCGCTGACCACTCAGCCACCACCTCCCGTGTCCTTAAACAAGCGAAAGAAAGTTGGTACACACTGTTACATTCGTCTCCACTTTGCTTGTACTTCAGTTTCCATCGTGATAATTACGATCGCATGAACCTTACTTATTCAATTACATGGCCCCTGTGTTATTTATCCTTCAAGCGAGCGGAAGTCCAGACGTATAATTACACTCGGCGCCTGGCTCTGGACCGTACGTCCCGCACCACCCACGCTGGATATAATTAACTCCCTCCCTTTACCTCTTCCCTCCTCATCCTTTCTCTTCCCCGTCATTCTCAGCGGCACACACCCCTCGTGCCCCCATCTCTATCCCCTCCTCCCTCCAATCTCTCACTAGGGGTGGGCAGGTACCGGTACCAGTACCAGTACTAACGGTACCAGCTAAACGGTACGGTACCGGTACCAGGTTGCTCGGTACCGGTACCAGATTGCTCAGATTTATTTATTGGCTTTATTGATAATTCTTCATGTCCGATTTTTTGTTTAGGTTGCTAATAAATAGTGTTATTGTATCCTCCCTCCCTCCTCAGTATGTAACTAATGGGCAGTCACAAGACTCATTCATCCCTTCCCAACTGTGCTTCCTCCTAAGCTGACAGCCACGCACGACAACCTGCCACCGCACCTTGCACAATGAGGTCTCCACTCAGTCGATGATAAATGAATGCACACACACACACACACACACACACTTTGTGGGGTGGTACAGGCTGTCAACCACGAGTATAGCATGTGATCAGACCGTGGCTGGATGACTCTCTCTCTCTCTCTCTCTCTCTCTCTCTCTCTCTCTCTCTCTCTCTCCCCAAACAAGTAACAAGCAGGTTAGCAACACACTGACAAACACATTCTCATGCCTACACGTTCATGCACCAGCCAGGGCCCACATTCTCAAATATTTCGGGGCCTACATAAACACCCACATTAGACAAGATTTTCGTAGGGGCTGTGTCAGTATTTCCATGAGTAGAATTATGAGCCTGGGGATTGTTTAACAGGACATCTACACCGTGAACGTGGAAAACACACACGAGAACCTGACTAGTACCCTTTGGAAATAGTTGGGTTAAGATTCGTTTTAGGTCCGTGCCAGTATCTCATTACCTACCTTATGAAACATCAGTATCTCTTCATATATCTTTTCTACAAACCTTCAACAGTCATGAAAACGTTTTGAAAATCCAATTCAAGGACTTTTTTTTTACTCTTGAAAATAGGGGATAATGTTTACGAAAGCGCGTCGCCTCCTCTGGCGACGGCCGCGGCGACGCTGCACCCGGTGTTGCGAGAAATACCTCCTCGCTGAAATAAGTCACATATACATGTGGGTGGGTCCAGGGGGCGTAGCCTCCCTTGGTTAGAAGGGGGGATCGGGGGCCGCAGCCCCCCCGTTAGTAGGTCGTAAAGTTCGGTTGGAGTAGTTTAAATATGCTCCCCGACCCTAAACCCTCTGCGAGCTATTTTACGGCTGCGGCGGCCGCCGCCAGAGAAGGCGACGCGCTTTCGTAAACATTATCCTCTATTTTCAGGAGTAAAAAAAAAGTCCTTGAATTGGATTTTCAAAGCGTTTCCATGACTGTTGAAGGTTTGTAGAAAAGATATATGAAGGGAGAGTGATGTTTCATAAAGTAGATTATGAGATACTGGCACGGACCTAAAACGAATCTTTACCAATAGTTGTTGTGAGAGCCGAAAGCGTATGAGAATACAAGCGCAGCGCCAGACAGCCAGACAACGGCCCCACACCACGACCCCAACGCTGTGAACTCCCCTCCAGGGCCCTCCCTGCTCCCCTCCGCTCTCCTCAGCTCCTCCACGATCATCAGTGTCGGTCCTCGGCGGGCATAACACCGTAAACAGCACCAGGTGACCTCAAAAGTGCCTCTCGTCTCCTCTCTCTATCTCCACTCCGGGGACATCAGGACCGACAGACTGGGAAAAGTGATGAGAAATGAGGGAGAACCGGGAAGAATGTGGCTGAATGGCGCAACGAGGAGGAGGAGGAGGAGGAGGAGTGAAGAGACGCCGTTGACGAGCTGTGGAAAATGAAAAAGGGAACGGCGAGTTTGTGTGATGAGACATGAGTTTACGATCTGAGAGAGAGAGAGAGAGAGAGAGAGAGAGAGAGAGAGAGAGAGAGAGAGAGAGAGAGAGAGAGAGAGAGAGAGAGAGAGAGAGTGGTGGGTGTTACTTCTGTGTGTGTGTGTGTGTGTGTCGCCAAAGGTGTCACTATTTTTTTTTTCGCTCGTCCTGCATCGTCAATCAAAAGTAGGATATAGTTGCAAATCTCTCTCTGTCTCTCTCTCTCTCTCTCTCTCTCTCTCTCTCTCTCACACACACACACAGACACACACACCCACACTCCGGAGCGGTCAGCCTGGCACACTTGTCTCCCGGCTGGCACGGGGAGGGGCGGTGTCAGGTCGGCAGAATCAAGCAAGATAGAGGCTGTAGAATCTGTATAACCGTAGCGCAACCAAGTTAGAGACTGTACAGGCAAGCAAGTTAATATGTGGTCTAAGGGCAAACAAGTGTCTGTAGGCTGTATAGTCAGTTATGTCTGTAGGCTGTATTGTCTGCATGTCTGTAGGCTGTATAGTCTGTAGAGGCAAGCAAGTCTGTAAGGGTAAGCAAGTGTGTCTGTAGATTCTGTAAGGGCAAGCAAGCAAGCGTCTGTAGGGGCAGGCAAGTGTGTAGGCAGCAGCGACAAGCATATTAGTCTGTAAGAGTCTGTCTGGGCACGCAAGAGTACATGGGTGCAGGGCCAGGCACGCGGGGCACGTTACCTTGTGTTCGTGGGTGAGGGCCTGGTGGGAGAAGTCCGGTTAATCCTCGGGGCACACAGGCGGCCCTGCTTGGCGGCAGATCACGACCCCGCTGGCAGGCCGCGGCCACCTCGTTAGCTGCAGCAAGCACGCTTCTTCTTCCTCATCCTCTTCTGAACTGTTCCGCTTTGTATCGCTTCATGGCTCCTACTTGCTTCTTCTTCACACTTATAAACTCCACTGCACACTTATATACTCCACTGCACACTTGATACTTCACTCTGCACACTTAGATGCTCGACTCTGCACACTTAATACTCCACTCTGCACACTTAATACTTCACTCTGCACACTTTGATGCTCCACTCTGCACACTTAATACTTCACTGCACACTTAGATGCTCCACTCTGTACACTTAATACTTCACTCTGCACACTTAGATGCTCCACTCTGCACACTTAATGCTTCACTGCACACTTAGATGCTCCACTCTGTACACTTAATACTTCACTGCACACTTAGATGCTCCACTCTGCACACTTAATACTTCACTGCACACTTAAATGCTCCACTCTGCACACTTAATACTTCACTGCACACTTAGATGCTCCACTCTGCACGCTTAATACTTCACTGCACACTTAGATGCTCCACTCTGCACACTTAATACTTCACTCTGCACACTTAGATGCTCCATTCTCCACGCTTAATACTTCATTGCACACTTAGATGCTCCACTCTGCACACTTAATAATTCACTGCACACTTAGATGCTCCACTCTGCACACTTAATACTTCACTCTGCACACTTAATACTTCACTCTGCACACTTTGATGCTCCATTCTCCACTCTTAATACTTCACTGCACACTTACATGCTCCACTCTGCACACTTAATACTTCACTCTGCACACTTAATACTTCACTCTGCACACTTATTACTTCACGCTGCACCGAGCTGTTTCTCCGTACACTTTGCCTAATCTCTTGTTTTGCTTTTCAATTTCCTTTTCCTTCGTTTTCTTCACTCTAGCCTAGTATGGTCTTTCAGCATTTCCCTTTTCTGTCCTTTTGTTTGTTTCCTACTGTTACACTTGCTATGTTCATTTATCTTTTCCTGCTGTGTTCTTTTTTTCCCGCTAAGTGTAAGTGATCTATGAACTTCATAAATATATCCAAACAACTGATTATTATCTATCGCACGTGTAGTGTCAAGCACCCGCGACTATGGGGAACTGGAGGTTTCAAAAATATATCCAAATAACTGATTATCTATCCCACGTGTAGTGTCAAGGGCAACTTCCCCGAGCCAGACACTGCACCTCGCGGCTCACTACACCACCACCGTCACCGGCAAGAAGCTCACTGATCCGCTGACGGCAGGCAGGCGCGGGCCACGGTGGGAACACGAGGTTGGCTGGATAAACCTTGTACTCCTACCAACCAAAGGGCGGTTCTGCATCCTGTACGTTGGTTCTTGTGCATACTAAAGTTACAAAACAATGATAGAACTCAGTTTTATATACCGCCCACACAGATATAATGCTTTGTTTCGTTTTCTTATTGCAAGTGACCGGTTATCACACGTCTGGCACCTGCATCACTTCGCTCCGCTCTTCCGTCGTTTAATAATTATTGCAGAAACTCTGTCAACTATTTCACTGAACAAGCTTATTCGTGTACTGACAGTAAGGATGGAAAGATCGACAGAGGACAGAGAGGTGAGAGGCTGGAGACGGTGACGGAGCGGCGGGCGGCGGCGAGGAAGGGAGGCAGGTTGGACACAAGCGGTGGTTGGGGGTGACACACACACACACACACACATAGCAGATGCAGAGGGAAAGACGTATTTGTATAATTTCATAGACACCAGAAAGATTGATTTACAATATGAAGAGTCTGAAGTTGGTATTCTTAGAGACGCTTCCGCCTCCTACAGGAACCCTAATGTAACTGCCTCGTTTAGGCTTGTTATAGTGAAACCAGAGTTGGCGTTCGCTCCCGCGGGTCCTTTCCTCCCCGCCGCTCTGCCACACAGGCCCAATGATAACTATATATGAAGTCAGTTATTGGGGTGGAGGAGACAGGTTTGGCTCTGAAATCGGCAAACATAAGAAGTTGAGTAGGACAGTCTGGCAAGGCTGTAGGAGGCACGAGGAGACAGGGCGAGGGAGGGAGGGTCGCGGGAGGGACACGGAAGGGAGGTACCTAGTCAGCAGGTATAATAGTTACGCCTGAATCCGTTTGACTTGTTCCTTCGCCGTCGACCCAATTTCCGGTCTGACTTCCAGCGTGCGAGTCATGAGCCAGCGGCGGGACGGAGACTGAACCAAACCTCCGCCAAACACCATATTACTGCTGCTATTGACGCGCTGAGGATACGTGGAGGGGGGAGAGGAAGGTGAGAGAGAGAGAGAGAGAGAGAGACGAAACAGTTGTTTATAAAAAAATCATTGCTCTCTCTCTCTCAAATATTTCGAATACACGCACTAAATCATTTACGTATATATTTTCTAGTTAGATATAATAAGTATCGGAATAAGGATAAGAACAAGAATAAGGATAATAAAAGACATAAGCAAGAATTAGTTCACCAATAGAGTGGCGGACGAATGGAACAGGCTTGGGGGCCATGTTGTGGGTGCCAATACCGTAGATACATTCAAGAAGAGGTTAGATAAAGCTATGGATGGTGAGGTAAGGTGGGGTTGAGTGTACAGGAGCTGCCTTGTATAGGCCAACCGGTCTCTTGCAGACTCCTTATGTTCTTATGTTCTTATGTTCTTATAATAATGGATGATTTCGACGCTGCAGTTATTCAGTTACCGTGAACCGCAGAACCTTACTGAAAAATGCCTGTCAAATGTTATTTTTATTATTGCACTAAGTCACTGGTGAGGGAACTGGTGGTCGAGTGTAATAATAACAATGGGTTTATGTGTTGGATTTATTTACCGTGAACGACAGAACCTTAGTGAAAAATGTTATGCCAGTCTTCTGTGACATTAACTATTGCACTAAGTGAGGGAACTGGTGGTTGAGTGTAATAATAACAATGGGTTTATGAGTTGAATTTATTTATCGTGAACCACAGAACAGAGTGAAAATAATAGGCTAGTCTTCCATGTTGTTATCTATCGCTGCTAAAGGTGACTAAAAAAGAATATAGAAAATATACTTTACTAGAACTACGTAGAACCGAGAATGAAAGTAATACGCCAGTTTACTAACATGTTATTTATTGTTGTTAAATGTGACAAACAACAAAAGAAAATATTCCGCCCCTTCTCCCTTCCCTTCCTTATTTGTGGGTCAGCACCTTGGTTTGGGTCAGTAGAAGTAGTAGTAGTAGAATTAATAGTGGAAGTAGTAGTGGTAGCATTATTAGTAGTATAGTAGTAGTAGTAGTTCTAGTAGTAGTAGTAGTAGTAGAATTAGTAGTGGAAGTAGTAGTGGTAGCATTATTAGTAGTATAGTAGTAGTAGTAGTAGTAGTATATTCAACTAGAACCTCCATATTAAGTGCTTTCAACCTTCCAAGGAAAATAAAAGGCTAATAACTTAGGGCCACTTTCACAGTCACTTTGTGCTAATCGTTACCAATGGCAGCGATCGCCGCTATGATATTTCACGTGAAACTGGCCTATGGGGTAGTGGCGGCTGCAGACGAAGCGAGAGGTGTTGAGAGTGTGTGGTAAGGTGCGGGACTAGGCTAACCCCGCAGCCGCCACTACCCTATCGGACAGTTTTACGTGGAAATACTATAGCGGCGATCAGCGCCATTGGTAACGATCGAAACAAACAAAACGATTGTGAAAAACGAGCCATGTTGGTAGCTCTGTACAGAGAAGGTCTTTGTTTTCTTAATACGGTTAAATTTAGATGGTGTGTACATCATGGAGGGAAGCGTAGCAGTAAGGCCCGTACTCACAAACCTTTGGGGGCTTACACACACACACACACACACACACACACACACATTTGATAAGGCTGTGGTAGAGGCTGGGTTATTATTTTCATGGGTAGTTGTATGAACTTATTCCTAGTTTTAACCTAACACTGGATGGGTACGTAATACAAGTGGAACATATTCTCAAACATTTCGAGCCTAACACACCTAATTTGTTAAGGCTTTGGTAGAGATTGTGCTAGTATTTCCATGGGTAGTTTTACGAGCCTAGTTATAGTTTGACAAGGCTTCTGTACCACGAATGTTAGAGAACACACTTAAGAACCCGACTAATCTCCTTTGGGGCCTTGAGAAACATTTGTTGCAGGAGCCGAAAGCGTCTGAGAATACGGAGTCACTACGGCCCTTGACTTGTTGAATGAGGAGGTTGGCGTGCAGTCAGTGTTAGCTTGGAGTTGGAAGGAGGGGAAGCACAGGGTTATCACATATAACTCTGTAAGGGAGATGGACAGGTCGGGGCTTCTGGATTAATGCTGTGTACGTTGACTTTTAAATACTGTTTGCACACCCTCGTCCGGGAGAGTCCGACAGGGGAGGGACACACACTAACCACACCCACAGCACACACTCATAATGACACACGGCAGAGTCAACAGTCGTGCCTTACGATGACACAAAGGCTTGAATTTGTACACGCGTATAGTGGTAGTACCTGTGAGACTATACGAGAGAGAGAGAGAGAGAGAGAGAGAGAGAGAGAGAGAGAGACGCATAACTAGTGACAAACTGACTCTTATTACAAATTATATATTCATGCTTTTCAGATGTGTATTTTGTATTTGTATATTTATATGTGTATGTGTAACAATGGACATTTAATTTTGTTCCACACACAGGCTCTTCAAATACTCTCTCTCTCTCTCTCTCTCTCTCTCTCTCTCATCTATTTCTCGTAATACAATAATAAATCTTAGCCGTAATGAGAAGCTGCGTGTCTGTTTATCTGTTTGTTTGAAAGTGATGAACATTTTTTTCATATAATCACTTACTGCATAGAAGTCTCAGTAATTACAAACTGATAAGGCCATGTGTTTATGTATTTATATATAGAATGCTCAGATTATCACCTGCTTCTTATGAACTCTCTTTGTGTCTCCGCGGTGCAGTGGTTAGCATGCATCCCTAAGTACGAATCTGGGAGCCTGGGTTCGAATCCCAACACAGGCACAAAGGTCAATGCAACATAGGTGAGCACCAATGCCACGCACAGCTATAGCGGATCTCCCTATAACTTTACTCACTTCATCATGTGAACGTTTCAGTAATCACGAACTAATGAAGGAGTCCCGTGTGCCGACGGTTCCTGCGCGTGCCGCCGCGGCCTAGGAGGCGGGTGGTCCAAGTCACCCCGCGCGGCCCCATGTCCCGCTGGAGCATTGCGAGGAACGTGACCAACCGGCCTCCCACTTACGGGTTCGCTTCCATTACAGTGCACAATGCCGCGGACTCCCACTCCTATGATGCCTCCGTGCAGAGGTGGGCTTATGCGCTGTTTGAGATTTCTTATTTATGCCCATTTTAAATTACTGGGGTCTGGAAAAGGTTAAGATAAGGTAGAATAATGAAAGTCTATTTTGGAAGAAGTCGTCCTTGGGAATAATCTGCTACGAAGATATTTCAGAGAGTGGCTGAAGATGATAAAGAAAATAATAAGTAGCACTACCCCACTTTCATTACTGCATAAGGGCTGGAAAGGTTAAAGTAAGGTCACGGGTATTTATTTTGGAGGAAGTCTTGTGTTTAGGGAAGGATCTAATACGAAGATATTTCAGAGAGTGGCTGAGAGAGGAAAAAAAAGAAAGAAAAAGTACCCCAATATGACAGTGGTTCATTATTTGCTTTAGGAAGTTGACAAAAAAGTAATGAAACGAATATAAAGTTGATTATTCTCGAAGAAGTCACCGAATAAAGGCGTTAAGACAGACACGAGAAAGACAACCTCACTCAAACCTAACCCGGCAGCCTTTTCCTGGGTACACATTCTGAAACACTTCGAGGCTCTTTGGTCCATGTTCTTAAACGTTTCGGGTTCCCTTTACGTCTATTTGCCAAGGCCACAGAGAAGATTAACTGAGTTTTCATGGGTGGTTTTCCCGTTCAAGATGCAGAGGTTGTGTAAAACTATCACCAGCATCACAAAACAGTCTCTGGAATTCCTAGCAACTTCTATGAATCTTTTTGAAAAGGCGAAATGAGGTATCGATACGTTTAGGAATATGGGCTTTTACACCCATATTTGATAAGAACATTAGAACGTAAGGAAACAGCAAGAGGTCGGTAGGCAGCTCTTGCAAACCTAACGGTCCTAACCCCACCCAACATCACTATCAATGAAGTTATCTAATCAATATTTTAATGCGTTTATCGTATTGGCGTTTACAATATGACTTCTCAGCCTGTTCCACTCATCCAACACTCATGGCTTTTGTAGAGGTTAGTGGTATTTCTACGGTAGTTTTATAAGCCTGGTGATAGTTTAACAAGGCTTCTGAACCATGAACGTGGAAAGAACTCATGAGAACCCGACTAATCTCCTTTGTGGCCCTGGAACAAAAGTTATTGTGGGAGCCGAAACCATCTGAGAATACGGGCCTTGGACACTTCGGGGCTTACACACTCACGTCAAATAAGGCTTTCGTATTTCCAAGGGTAGTTTTATGAGCCTGGTGATAGTTTGACAAGACTTTTGCGCCATGAGCGTGAAAAGCACTCATGAGAACACGACTAATCTCCTTTGTGAACTTTGGAAATAGTTGTTGCGAGGACCGAAAGCATCTGAGAATCCAGGCCTACGTAGAGGTTGTGTTAGTATTTCCAGGGGTAGTTTTAGGAGCGCAGTAATAGTTTGACAAGGCTTCTGCACCATGAACGCAAATAAACACTCATGAGAACAGGCCCAATCTCCTTTCTGGCCTTGGAGAATAGTTACTGTGACAGCCGGAAGCGTCTGAGAATACGGACCTAATAGCTACACGAACAAGCTCGCCCCCAGAACCTACGTATACAGTTTGTCGGCCCAAGCTTAAGAGTCAAATTAACCCGCGACTCTTGAGCACCTCGGCAACGAACGTGTTTCATTAACAGGCGCAGCAATGACGGGTGCCGCAGTATTTCCGTGGATGGCTGTTATTGCCGCGCCCTGTGCCCATTACACACATAGCCAGGCATTTAAAACCTAATCAGAAGACACGCAAAATTTCCTTCATAATGGCCAGCTAAAGGAAAGGGAGCTTGGGAGACACAGACAGGGTGACGTGGAGATCGGCCTGTGGAATAAGACGACGTGGGAAAGAAGGAAAGGAGTTTAGTTATAATAGAGACAAAGTTCCATTATATCCTTCCACACATATGGCAGGGAGGAAGTTGATAGCTGTCGCAAGTACCGAAAGAAGCCAACTCAATGAATACGACATAACACAGACTTGGGAAGGTCATATGGTGCGTAGAACTGATAACAATTGGGCAAGAAAAATAACACAATGGCAATCCAGGAAAACTTTACCTTTATGCTGATTAGATATTACGGGATGGGGGTTTAAGTGCTCCTTATGTACCTCTCTTCGCCTTCCTCCATGATCCAGCCTCTTCCTCCAACTCTAAGCTTCCTCTTGCCTCCACACGGAAGCATAAAGTAAGAATGTAATCTGCCTTTATTGTGATAAGGTATTACGGAATGGTGGTTTAAGTGCTCCTCCTCCCTTCTCTTCGCCTTCCTCCATGATCCAGCCTCTTCCTCCAACTCTAAGCTTCCTCTTGCCTCCTGTACACACGGAAGCATAAAGTAAGAATATAATCCGCCTTTATTGTGATTAGGTATTACGGAATGGTGGTTTATGTGCTCCTCCTCCCTTCTCTTCGCCTTCCTCCATGATCCAGCCTTTTCCTCCAACTCTAAGCTTCCTCTTGCCTCTTGTACACACGGAAGCATAGAGTAAGAATATAATCCGCCTTTATTCTGATTAGGTATTACGGAATGGTGGTTTAAGTGCCTTCTCTACCTCCTCTTCGCCTTACTTCATGATCCAGCCTCTTCCTCCAACCCTAAGCTTCCTCTTGCCTCCACACGAAAGCATAAGTAAGAATATAATCTACCTTTAATCTGATTAGGTATTACGGAATGGTGGTTTAAGTGCCTTATTTCATGATCCAGCCTCTTCCGCCAAATGTCATCTCTGTCTTGCTACCTGTACACGATGAGAACAGATGTTGTCTTTATTTTCATCTGCTATTAGGCTATATACATGCGGACTGATGGTTTAAGTGCCTCTTCTACTTCCTCTTCGCCTCTGCCTCCGACTGTCTGTTCCCTTTTGCCACATACCAACAGGAGAGAATATGGTGCGAACTAATTCTGCTCTTATTCTGCTTCGCTATTATCATATACTTGCTTAAAACACGCTCTGTATACTCTATCGTAGGACGTTATGCATCCTTATAGTGTATTCAACCTATGTCTGTTCCTGTACTCCATGATGCTCGCCTCCTAACTCCCAGCATAAAGGTAGGTAGGTAAGTAGAGAGATAGGTGGGTAGGTAAGTAGTTAGGTAGGTAGTAGTAGGTAAGTAGGTGGTAGGGGCAGACCGACCCCATGAATAACACGTCTAAGGCAGAAAAGGTGAGAAGGGAGCGTGCTGAAGTGAGTATAGGTAGGTAGGTGGGTAGGTAGGTGGGTAGGTAGGTAGGAAGGAAGGTGGGTAGGTAGGTGGTTGGGGCAGGCTGACTCCATGAACAACACGTCTAAGGCAGAAAGGGTGAGAAGGGAGCGTGCTGAAGCGAGTATAGGTATATATAGGTAGGTGGGTAGGTAGGTAGGTAGGAAGGAAGGTGGGTAGGTTGGTGATAGGGGCAGGCTGACTCCATGAACAACACGTCTAAGGCAGAAAGGGTGAGAAGGGAGCGTGCTGAAGCGAGTATAGGTGGGTAGGTGGGTAGGTAGGTAGGAAGGAAGGTGGGTAGGTAGGTGGTTGGGGCAGGCTGACTCCATGAACAACACGTCTAAGGCAGAAAGGGTGAGAAGGGAGCGTGCTGAAGCGAGTATGCCCGCGGGACAGACTGGAGCAAGGCGTCAACTCGAGCTAACGAGATTCACACTTCCCTGGGCCACTTAATCGGCAGCGAGGAGTGGGCGGCCTCAGGTAATGGGACTGCCCGGGCTCTCTCTCTCTCTCTCTCTCTCTCTCTCTCTCTCTCGACGTTCCTTTAGTGCTGAAGCAGACTCGTGGGTGTCCGTTAATGTAGTTTTGTATCGTGTGCTTCGGTCTGCGCCTCGCCTCCCATTCTACCAACAGTTAGATATTCTTGTACGTTAGAACACATACACGTACATGAGTCTACCATATTTATTTAATCACCCATTTTCCCATTCACTCATTCATTCGTTCATTCACTTTTCCTTCAGCCAGTTTAAAGCACAGACAGTTTAAAGTACAACAAAATATTTTGTATCGGCATAAGAACATAAGAACATAAGAACGCAGGAGTCTGCAAGAGGCCGGTAGGCCTGTACGAGGCAGCTCCTTTGACCCTAAGCTCCCGTGTATCTAACCCCACCTAATATCGCTGTCCATGAATTTATCTAGTCTATTTTTGAATGTGACAATTGTATTGGCACTCACCACATGACTGCTAAGCCCATTCCACTCATCCACCACCCTGTTAGTAAACCAATTTTTGCCTATGTCCCTGTTGAATCTGAATTTATCCAGTTTAAACCTGCTACTTCGTGTCCTACCCGGTTCTCTTACCAACAAAACCTTATGAATGTCTCCCTTATTAAAGCCCTTCATCCATTTATAAACCTCGATCATGTCTCCACGCACCCTTCGCCTTTCTAGAGAATGCAAGTTCAACTGTTTGAGTCTTTCCTCGTATGGCAAGTTTCTCAGCCCCTGAATCATCTTAGTCATCCTCCTCTGCACCGATTCTAACATTTTGATATCCATTCTATAGTAGGGTGACCAGAACTGAACCGCATAGTCAAGATGAGGTCTAACTAATGCTAAATATAGTTTGAGGAAGACTTCGGGGCTTCTGTTGCTTACGCTCCTTGAAATAAATCCCAGTACCCTATTAGCTCGATTTCTAGCTTGAATGCATTGTGCCCTTGGACGGAGATCAGAGCTCACTAAGACCCCTAAATCCCTCTCGCACCCAGACCTACTTATGAGAGTGTCATTTAAGCAATAGTTATGTGAGGGGTTGTTCCTACCTACACTCAGAATACTGCACTTCCCTACATTGAACTCCATCTGCCATTTATCCGCCCAGTCATATAATCTGTTGAGTTCACCTTGGAGAATACTAGCGTCCTGATCCGACTTAATCACTCTACCGATCTTGGTATCATCTGCAAATTTACTAACATCACTACTAATTCCTGTGTCTAAATCATTGATATAAATAATAAACAAAAGTGGACCTAATACCGAACCTTGTGGGACCCCACTCGTAACACATCCCCAGTCAGATCTTTTACCATTGATTTGCACTCTTTGCTTCCTATTGCTAAGCCACGCCTTGACCCAGTTCAAAACTTTACCCTCTACTCCGTGAGCCTGTAATTTAGGCAACAGTCGTTGGTGAGGAACTTTGTCAAACGCTTTACTAAAATCAAGATAGATTACATCATAATTTTCATCTCTGTCAACCGCCTCAAATACTTTATTGTAGAAGGACAAGAGATTGGTGAGGCATGACCTACCTTTTGTGAACCCATGCTGCGAGTCGTGAATTAAGCTGTTTCTCTAAATGCTCCCGAATGTTCCTGGCTATTATGGACTCCAGCATCTTCCCTATAACCGATGTTAAGCTAATTGGGCGATAGTTTGAAGCAACTGACCTGTCCCCCTTTTTAAAAATCGGCGTCACATTAGCTACTTTCCATAGGCTCGGCACATAGCCAGTATTTACCGACATCTTAAAGATGTCGGTTAGTGGGTCACTGATTACATCACCTAACTCCTTTAATACCCTCGGAAATATCCCGTCAGGACCTGGCGACTTGTTCTTCTTAAGCTTATCTATCTCATCCTGAACTACTTGCCTGGTAATGATTATATCCCACAATTTATCGCCATCCCCGCCATCGTACACCTGAACTCTTTCCGGTATAGTCGTTCGATCCTCCTGTGTGAATACTGAAAGGAAGTAGTCGTTCAACAATGTGCTCATATTTTCGTACTTTTCTACTAGCTCCCCTGTGTTTGTTTTCAGCGGTCCAATTTTCTCCCGTGTTTTTGTTCTATTCATCTGAAAGAAGCCCTTAGGATTACTTTTCGTCTCATTTGCTACTTTGATCTCATAGTTCCTTTTTGCTATCCTGGTGTTTTTCTTAACTAATCTAGATAGATCGACATACCGGCCCCTGAGATGTGTTTCCCCATTCTTTATTTTCTGATAAATTCCCTTCTTTAACCCAATCTCGTGTTTTAGTCCACGAGTCATCCACTTAGGATCATTGTTTTCTTTTCTAAGTGTTCGCTGTGGTATATGCTGTTCTTGCCCCTCTACTATTACTCTAATTAAATTATTGTAAGACATTTCTACCTGGTTCTCCTGGCTCTCCAATCCGCAGTTCTGGCCCTCATGAATCCCTAAATTATCCCAGTTTACCCCTTCAAGATGTCTTCGAAGCCCCTCATAGTTTGCTCTTCTAAAATCTGGCACTAACACTGGGTTTGGTTCGCGGGTTACCGCCCAGTCTAAGCTAAAACGAACCGTTCTGTGATCACTATTTCCTAACTCTCCGCCCACCTCCAACTCACGTAGCAAGTTCCCATTATTGGTTAGGACTAAGTCTAATATGTTATCTCCTCTGGTAGGCTCAGTAACTACCTGCTTAAGGAAATTATCTTGTATAACTTCAAGAAAGTCCTCGGCTTCCAGGTCACCCACTAGATCTTCCCAGTCTATATTCCTATAATTAAAGTCCCCCATTACGCAGACATTTCTACTCATACTCGCCCTGCCAATCTCCTGTAGTAATATACTCGTGTCCTGCCTGTTAAGGTTGGGTGGCCTGTATATAACTCCTAGAGTTAGTTTTTCTTTCCCTTTGTAAACGTCCACCCAAACTGATTCTGAATCCATGTTAGTTTTGACTGAGTTGTTAACTAAACATTTAAGTGAGTCTTTAACATATAGCGCAACTCCACCTCCCTTTCTGCCCCTTCTGTCTTTGTGAAACATCTGATAACCCGTTATTTCAAATTCTGATCTAAAATTTATATTAGCAGTGTCTATCCATGTCTCAGTGATCGCTATTATGTCAAAATTTTCTGAATAAGCTTCACCCCTTAGTAAGCCTATCTTGTTTCTGAGGCTCCTGCTGTTAGTATAGAAGATTCTTAGCCCGTCCTCTGTTACTCCCCTAGAATTACTTCTAAGCTGCCTGGTTATATTATGAGCTAGATGTCCCCTCCCATTACTCCTCCCATTGCTCCCATTACTCCTCCCCCCCACGCCTATACTAAAAAATCCCTCAGGGTACCAAGTGCTCGCTCAAGGGAGTCTGAGAGAGCCTCAACACCCTTGAACGTCAAGTGTATCCCGTCACGGGCGTAGAGGGCGTCGTTGCCAAAGAAGAGGTCCCAATTGTCGACGAACAGCCACCCATTGCGCCCGCAGTGCTCAGCAAGTCTGCTGTTCACTGCTATCGCCCTGGACAGCCATCCATCGCCAACGCCCCTCCTTGGCAGGACGCCACACACTACTGGCGACCCACCAGCGTCACGTATCCTGCCTAACAATTCTCTAAAACGCCTGAGAAGGTCCTCGCTTGGCACACGAGAAACGTCGTTTCCGCCACAGCTGAGAAAGACAATGGGGTTCGATCCCTCGCTTGCCATACACGCCTCAATCCTGTCTGATTTATGGCCCACCCCTGGCCCTGGGAAACACACCCTCGTCCTGTTCTTATCCTTGGAGCAAAAATACCTGTCAACATAACGAACCTGACTATCACCAACAACAAGAACCCGACGGTCGGAAGGGGTGCCAGGAGGGGTGGGTGAAGGGGGGAGGGGAGAGCAGGAAGGAGGGAGTGACCTGCTGTGAAGAACGAGGAGAAATTGTGGAAGAGGTGGAAAGGAGGAGGAGGAGGAGGAAGAGGAAGAAGGAGAAAGGGAGGGTGAGGTGGTGGAGGGAGGAACGGACGAGGAGAGGGAGGAGGAAGAGGGGGAAAGGGAAGGTAAGGGACAGGTGTTGGAGGGAGGGACGAGCGAGGAGGCGGAGGACAAGGAGGAGAAAGAGGGGGAGGAGGAGGAGGAGGAGAGTGGGCGGGAAGAGGGGAGAGGGGAGACGGAAGAGGAAGGCGAGGAATTGGAGGCGGAGGAGGAGGAGGGGGAGGGGGAGGAGGAGGAGGAGGAGGAGGCAGGAGGCGTAGGTGAGAGGGAGATAGAGGTGGGGGAGGGAGGGACGGACGAGGAGAGGGAGGAGGAAGAGGCGGAAGGGGAAGGTGAAGGACATGTGTGGGAGGGAGGGACGAGCGAAGAGGCGGTGGACAAGGAGGAGAAAGAGGGTGAGGAGGAGGAAGAGGAGGGTGGGCGGGAGAGGGGAGGGGGGGAAAGAGGAAGACGAGGAGGAGGAGGAGGAGGAGGAGGAAGAGGAGGAAGAAGAGGAGAAGGAGGGTGGGAATGCGGGGAGTTCGGAGTTGGTCGTGGAGGAGGAGGAGGAGGATGGGAGGGGCTGCTGTGTGGGTGAAGACATTACTGGATGGGAGGAGGACGAGGAAGAAGAGGAAGAGGAAGGGGAGGAGGAGGAGGCGTGGCTTGTTGCTGCTGCACTAACCAGTAAGTGTACCTGGGCGGCGAGAGTCGTAACCCTATTCTCTAACTCTATGATCCTCTGATCATCCTTCTGAGTCTTAACGCAGAACCTACAAACGTCCTTGGAAAGAAAGTACTGCTTGGCCATGCCCAGAACAACGCTTGAGGGACGTCATGGTGAAGATTATGGGCGAGGCAAGACGGAAACAATTAGGCGCGTTAAGACGATAACAAAGTACGCAGCTGCGGTGAGGTCGTCAGGTCAAAAATGTGTATCTAGGAAAACAAACCAACAGCTGCTGTGAGGTCGCAGTCAGGTCAATTCCCCGGGGAAAAGGGTGTGTCTCGGGTAAAAAGGCGCGGTTATTTCTACCCACCAAGACAAAACATAGGCCAATATTAATATACTGAGAAATCACTTATGTAAAGAAGATAATAACTGTGTTCACTAGGTTTGCGCGGAAAGTGGATTATCTAGTGTTTTGTGTGGACTTAGAAATTAACGTAGCTTGGCGCGCCTGATTCACGTAGTCCTATTATCACAGCACAGTAAAGTATCCTAATAATAGAAGGAGAAGAAAACACAAAAGCAATATAAAAAACACAAAAGCAATATAAAACCGTGTAGCACTGGGTTGGCGTGAAAGAATGTTGAATTTAGTGCAGATGTGGGAAGCTTAATACACTTGTCCTAGGAGTAACTGTGGATCACTATCTAACTAAGTAAATACTAAATCAGAACACTTAACGGTCTGTAGTAGAAGGCAGGGTAATCCTCCAAGTTTTGTAGTCCTCCAGTACAGCAACAGTTCACAGAAGCACAGAACGCCTCACACCGCGAAAGCAGAGGAAAACAGAGGAAAGAGCGAGTTGGCACCACACAGCAGCGGGGCAAAGTCACGTGTGAACCCAAGGAAGGTCGCGCGCTGACTCCAATCAGTCCAATCATCAGTTTGAATTTCGCGCGGCTCTTTCGGTATCAACATGGCGCCTGTGATGAAGTTGGCGAGACTCTCCTGTTGTATGGCTCTGGTGCTGCCCTCATTTACAAGACAGGACATCAGTGGACTTGGAGATGCACTGCTTGTTACAATTGCTGTACGGGATGGCGGCTTCATTCTTGTCTCTATTTTTTCTGTCGCATTCAAGTTTCAAATAATCTTATCTCCCGTTAGTCTCATCAAAAGTTCGTTCACACCTTTCTAGATACTGTAATGTTTTGTGTCGCAGCTTTTACTGATACTACGGATCGTACTCTAAAACATTTCGGTACTCAGGTCCATGTTTTAATTAAAGGTATCGGGCTCTCATAACGACTATTATCCAAGGTCCCAGAGAAGATTAAGCGGGTTTCCATAGGTCATATCCCCGTTCAAGGTGCAGAAGACCGGTAAAACTATTAATGGGATAAAAAAAACGGTCCATAAAACTCCAGCAACTTCTACGAGAGGCTTTTCAAACAGGAGAACAGAGGAGCTGATACGTCTGAGAATACGGGCTATTTTTTAGACACCCACGTTTGGTTAGACTTTCGTGGAGGCTGCGCTATATAGTATTTCCATGGGTAGTTTTGTCCATATAGTGATCGTTTGACAAGGCTTAGTTGCACCACGCCTCTGACTCTCCTCTTTCGATATAGAACTTGAAATAGCGATAGGAAATAAAATGAAAGGACGTCCGTTTGTGGGGGAGGTTTCCATTGTAAAGGACGAAGTAGTAAAAAGAATCGCTGCAATATAGATCAGCGAGAGTAGCAAGTCATGTACCGAGGCAGTGCAGGAGAGAGGAGAGTCTTGCAGCCATCAATATTATAACACTTTGGCGGTAAAACAACACCAGAGAGCAGAGAGAAGTACAACACGGGAAAGGTTTGTGAGAGGCTGAGGGTAACGGGAGGGATTCTGAGGGCATATTCATAAACATTTAGACGCCCAACCATAGATATTTGACACGGTTTTCGTAAGAGTTTTGGGCATTTCCAGGGGTAGTTTGATGTTCCGGGTGGTAGTTTAGACGAGATTTATATTTCAAATGTCCATATTCTCTCTCTCTCTCTCTCTCTCTCTCTCTCTCTCTCTCTCTCTCTCTCTCTCTCTCTCTCTCTCAGACCACTACCACCATCACGAGAATAATTAACTATATATTCGTTTCATTACTTTTTTGTTAACTTCCTAAAGCAAATAATGAACCAGTATTGCCCTAAGTCATATTGGGGTACTTTTTTTTCCTCTCTCAGCCAATCTCTGAAATATCTTCGTATTAGATCCTTCCCTAAAGACGAAACTTCCTCCAAAATATATACCCGTGACCATACTTTAACCTTTCCAGCCCTTATACAGTAATGAAAGTGGGGTAGTGCTACTTATTATTTTTCTTTACCTGCTTCAGCTACTCAGAAATATCTTGGTAGCAGACCATTCCCAAGGACAAGCCTTCTTCCAAAATAGTGTTTCATTATTCTACCTTACCTTAACCTTTCCAGACCCCAGTAATGAAAATGGGCATAAATAAGAAATCTCAAACAGAGCATTAACCCACCTCTGCACGGAAGCCAATTTCCGGGGCATCATAAGAGTGGGAGTCCGCGGCATTGTGCACTGTAATGGAAGTGAACCTGTAAGTGGGAGGCCGGGTGGTCACGTTCCTCGCATTGCTCCGGCGGGACCTGGGGCCGCGCGGGGCGACTTGGGCCACCTGCCTCCTGGGCCGCGGGGGCACACGCAGGAACCGTCGGCACACGGGGCGCCTTCATTAGTTTGTGATTACTGAAACGTTCACATGACTAAGTGAGTAAAGTTATAGGGAGATCCGCTAAAGCTGCGCGTGGCATCGGTGCCCACCTGTGTTGCATTGGCCTTTGTGCATGTGTTGGGTGAGAACCCATTACCACGGGATACGGGCAATTGTGACATCCTAGTTGCCACAGTTTATCCTCCCTTGGTTTCCCCAGGTACCCAATTACCGACCAGTCCCAAAGGGGGGGTGAACAGACAGGTGGGTTTCACTCTAACTGCACAGGCGGGATTCGAGCCCAGGCCCCCAGATTCGTAGTTAGGGATGCTAACCACTGCACCGCGGAGGCACAAAGAGAGTTCATGAGAAGCAGGTGATAATCTGAACATTCTATCCCTTTGAAATAAACGGACATAAATACATATAAATACATAAACACATGGCTTTATCAGTTTGTAATTACTGAGTAAGTGATTATATGAAACAAATGTGCATCACTTTCAAACAAACAGATAAACAGACAAGCAGCTTCTAATTATGGCAATGATTTATTATTGTCTTACGAGAGAGAGAGAGAGAGAGAGAGAGAGAGAGAGAGAGCCTATTTGAAGAGCCTGTGTGTGGGACAAAATCAAATGTCCATTGTTACACATACACATTTAAAAATACAAATACAAAATACACATGAAAAATATAAAAAAATAATTTGTAATAAGTGTTAGTTTGTCACTAGGTCTCTCTCTCTATCTCTCAAATATTTCCGAACACACGAACTAAATCATTTACGAACATAATTTATAGTTAAATATATTAAGTATCGGAATAAGGATAAGAACAAGAATAAGAATAACGATAGTGATAATGGATGATTTCGACGCTGCAGTTATGCAGTTACCGTGAACAAGGGCGGATCCAGCCTTGAGTTTTGGGGGGGGCCAACTGTTCATCGACGACGGACTGTACACATGGAATTAAGTCACATCGGATTGCATTGTGCTTTTCAGGGGCATAACTCAAGAATTAGATCCAGAATACTTTTGGTCTTTATTAAGCATATATTAATATATAACATATAAGAATCACAATAATCACATCGTAATATTTAAAAACATTGCTTTCATCAGCCTTGACCTTTTTTAATCTTGACAACCCCGTCTTCTTGCCTCCATATGTAAATTTTGACCTTTACCATATACACTTGTCATGCGATATAATAAATAGTAATGAAATGCTCAGATGCAATTATGTTTGCTCGTGTTTGCTTTGCTCGTAGTATGGCTTATAGGCCTATTTCTATCATCATAACTGAAATCCCCACGTCTAAATGTCATACATGTACGAGCGTATTAAAGACAAAAACACGATGTTTATGCAGTTGTGCCTCTTTGAAAAATCGGACCTACTCTCGCAAGAGCCAAATGTCGTTGTCCAGTCCAGATGACACAGTAGTCTATCACTTCAGCTGCGCTCGGCGAGTGCCAGAGCCAGACTTCATAAAGAAGTCGACCACCTTCTCGGAGGCTGGGAGAAGGTCGCGGTGCGTTTGGCACATGACCAGCGCCTCTTCCCAACATCATATCTCTGCCGTGGTTCAACCTAGACACTTCCAATATCTTTCATCATGAGGAGCAGAGGAGGAAGGATTGGCGATGAGATAGCAGTAAAAACTATTATGTTTTCGTTTGAAATTACCACACAGGGCATTGGTGAACAACACCTATTTTTCCAAAAATTTGCAGTATCGCTCGCGCGCTGGGAGAGTGACAATAGACCCCTAGCCCGAGGTTTATGGGCTAAAGATTCGACAGCGCACGCCCTGAGTAAATTCTATATTTAGAAGTCCTTGCTGAAGCTCAACCTTGGTATTTTCCCTAATCGCTGATTGGCCGAAGAGGCCTTCCTTCTCAGCGCTTAATTCCGATTCGCTTGTGCATTGAGGCCATAGAATTGGATTTTGTTTTATGTAGTAGAGCGATGCAGTATCGACTATCGAGTTCTACATGATATGTATATGATAGAGGGAGGCTGACAGTATCTGTAACGAATTTCTTTGGGGGGGGCCAAAACATACTCTCAGAGCGTTTGGGGGGGGCCATGGCCCCGTGGCCCCCCCCCTGGATCCGCCTATGACCGTGAACCACAGAACCGTGTCCCTCCTGCTCCCTCCCTCGCCCGCCCTGTCCCCTCGTGCCTCCTACAGCGGTGCCAGACTGTCCTACTCAGCCTCTTATGTTTGCCGATTTCAGAGCAGAAATCTGTCTCCTCCACCCCAATAACTGACTTCATATATAGTTATCGTTAAAATGGTTGATTATCGGTGTTTCTTGGTAATAGTTATGGTAAACACGATGCTCTGAGGACAATAATCTGGCAACGGTGCTCCTATAATGAAACAAGATTGAAGAGATCGTTTTGGCGTTGGCTCCCGCGGGTCCCTTCTGCAACACCGCCCCAACACCTCTCTTTATCTCGTATGTTACCTAGAGCTAATACATGAGAGGAAAAGATGGGTGTTGGGCGTGTGTGGCAGAGCGGCGGGAGGAAAGGACCTGCGTGAGAGAACGCCAAATCTGGTTTCACTATAACGAGGCAGTTTCATTGAGTTCATGTAGGAGGCGGAAGCGTCTCTAATATAAGAATACCAACTTCAGGCTCTTCATATTGTAAATAAGTCTTTCTGGTGTCTATGAAGTTATACAAATACGTCTTTCCCTCTGTATCTGCTATGTGTGTGTGTGGTGTGTGTGTGTGTGTGTGTCACCCCCAACCACCGCTTGTGTCTAATTTGCCTTCCTTCCTCCCCGCCGCTCGCCGCTCCGTCACCGTCTCCAGCCTCTCGCCTCTCTGTCCTCTGTCGATCTTTCCATTCTTACTGTCATTACACGAATAAGTTTGTTCAGTGAAAAGGTTGACAAGCGTTTCTGCAATAAACGACGGAAGAGCGGATCGTAGTGATGCAGGTGCCAGACGTGTCATAACCGGTCACTGGCGATAAGAAAACGAAACAAAGCATTATATCTGTGTAGGCGGTATATAAAGCCGAGTTATATAATTGTTTCATAACTTTAGTATGCACAAGAACCAACGTACGAGATGCAGAACCGTCCTTTGGTTGGTAGGAGTACAAGGTTTCTCCCGCCAACCTCGTGTTCGCGCCGCGGCCCGCGCTTGCCTGCCGTCAGCTGATCAGTGAGCTTCTTGCCAGTGATGGTGGTGGTGTTGTGAGCCGCGAGGTGCAGTGTGTGGCTCGGGGAAGTTGCCCTTGACACTACACGTGGGATAGATAATCAGTTACTTGGATATATTTTTGAAACCTCTAGTTCCCTATACTCGCGTGTGCTTGACACTACACGTGCGATAGATAATAATCAGTTGTTTGGATATATTTATGAAGTTCATAGTTCACTTACACTCTGCGGGAAAAAAGAACACAGCAGGAAAAGATAAATGAAAACAGCAAATGTAACAGTAGGAAACAAACAAAAGGACAGTAAAGGGATATGCTGAAAGACCACACTAGGCTACAGTGAAGAAAACGAAGGAACAGAAAATAGAAAAGCAAAACAAGAGATTAGGCAAAGTGTACGGAGAAACAGAGCTCGGTGCGGCGTGAAGTAATAAGTGTGCAGAGTGAGGTATTAAGTGTACATAATAGAGCATCGAAGTGTGCAGTGAAGTATTAAGCGTGGAGAATGGAGCATCAAAGTGTGCAGAGTGAAGTATTAAGTGTGCAGAGTGAAGTATTTAGTGTGCAGAGTGGAGCATCTAAGTGTGCAGTGAAGTATTAAGCGTGGAGAATGGAGCATCTAAGTGTGCAGAGTGAAGTATTAAGTGTGCAGAGTGGAGCATCTAAGTGTGCAGTGAAGTATTAAGCGTGCAGAGTGGAGCATCTAAGTGTGCAGTGAAGTATTAAGCGTGCAGAGTGGAGCATCTAAGTGTGCAGTGAAGTATTAAGCGTGCAGAGTGGAGCATCTAAGTGTGCAGTGAAGTATTAAGTGTGGAGAGTGGAGCATTTAAGTGTGCAATGAAGTATTAAGTGTGGAGAGTGGAGCATCTAAGTGTGCAGTGAAATGTTAAGCTTGGAGAATGGAGCATCTAAGTGTGCAGTGAAGTATTAAGTGTGCAGAGTGGAGCATCTAAGTGTGCAGTGAAGTATTAAGTGTGCAGAGCTGAGCATCTAAGTGTGCAGTGAAGAATCAAGTGTGGAGAGTGGAGCATCTAAGTGTGCAGTGAAGAATCAAGTGTGGAGAGTGGAGCATCTAAGTGTGCAGTGAAGAATCAAGTGTGGAGAGTGGAGTATTAAGTGTGCAGAGTGGAGCATCTAAGTGTGCAGAGTGAAGTATTAAGTGTGCAGAGTGAAGTATTAAGTGTGCAGAGTGAAGTATTAAGTGTGCAGAGTGGAACATCTAAGTGTGCAGAGTGGAGTATTAAGCGTGCAGAGTTGAGCATCTAAGTGTGCAGAGTGAAGTATTAAGTGTGCAGTGGAGTATTTAAGTGTGCAGTGGAGTTTATAAGTGTGAAGAAGAAGCAAGTAGGAGCCATGAAGCGATACAAAGCGGAACAGTTCAGAAGAGGATGAGGAAGAAGGCGTGCTTGCTGCAGCTAACCAGGTGGCCGCGGCCTGCCAGCGGGGCCGTGATCTGCCACCGAGCAGGGCCGCGTGTGTGCCCCGAGGATTAACCGGACTTCTCTCACCAGGCCCTCGCCCGCGAACACAAGGTAACGTGCCCCGCGTGCCTGGCCCTGCACCCATGTACTCTTGCGTGCCCAGACAGACTCTTACAGACTAATATGCTTGTCGCTACTGCCTACACACTTGCCTGCCCCTACAGACGCTTGCTTGCTTGCCCTTACAGAATCTACAGACACACTTGCTTACCCTTACAGACTTGCTTGCCTCTACAGACTATACAGCCTACAAACATGCAGACAATATAGCCTACAGACATAACTGACTATACAGCCCACAGACACTTGCTTGCCCTTAGACCATATATTAACTTGCTTGCCTGTACAGTCTCTAACTTGGTTCCTCTACAGGCTATACAGATTATACAGCCTCTATCTTGCTTGATTCTGCCGACCTGTCACCTCCCGTGTAACAGGCTGACGGCTCCTGTGTGTGTGTGTGTGTGTGTGTGTGTGTGTGTGTGTGTGTGAGAGAGAGAGAGAGAGAGAGAGAGAGAGAGAGAGAGAGAGAGAGAGAGAGAGAGAGATTTGCAACTTTATTCTACTTTTGATTGACGATGCAGGACGAGCGACGTTAAGCCCCCTCCCCCAAGAAAAAGTGACACCGTCGGCGGTTTATGGTCTTAATGCACCACTGCCCGAATGGACCACTGCCTACATGCACCTACCCTTGGTCTGAATGCACCACGTATAAGGTTCCAATGCACCACATGTCTGGTCCTAATGCACCACTCCCAGTCTGAATGTACCACCCTTTATGGTTCTAATGCACCGACCTAAGGCCAGTTAATATTTTACATTTTAGCTCCTATAACCACTTATTTGCTAATGGCTTAGGAACTGTTTATAAATAACAGCTCGTTTCCACAGTCTCAACTGACACAATAGGCCTAACTGCCTGTTTACTGGTAGTGTGTTTACCAGTAGTTTAGGATAACTTTCGACAGCATCAACACAATGCCTTCAGTCAGTTACAATTCTGGGAGTACAGAGAAGACATCTCCAGGCCTTCAAGCCATTTACAATGAATAGCACAAGACATAAGGACTGGATTCACTTTCCATGTGTAGTGAGTGAAGGAGACGTAAGACCACGCCAGGAAGCCAAAAATTTACTTTATGACGAGACTAAGTTGCTCCCTCTACAAGTAAGGCTGAGCAAACAGAAGAAAATATGTAGGATCCAGAAGGATACACCCCATTTCGTCACCAGTCCGGTTCGTCACTTACCCAGTTCGCCACCAAAATTTTTAAATTTTAATGAAGAATAATAAAGACTTGCTGTATGATGCTTGTATTAATTTACTGTTACACTCTTGGTAACGAACACTGTGGTGAATGAGACTTCCATTTATTACTAAATTCGGACTTGAAAGTCGGTGCATTCAGACTAGGCAGGTGGTGCAATCGGTCTGGTGCATTCAGACTAAGCAGTTGGTGCATTCAGACTACAAAGTTGGTGCATTCAGACTAGGCTGGGGGTGCATTCGGTCTGGTGCATTCAGACTAAGCAGGTGGTGCATTCAGACTAGGCAGGTGGTGCATTCAGACTAATCAGTTGGTGCATTCAGACTATAAAGTTGGTGCATTCAGACTAAGATGGGGGTGCATTCGGTCTGGTGCATTCAGAAGATGGTGCATTACATCCAACTACCCCGTCGGTTACACACACACACACACACACACACACACACACACACACACACACACAGTAGTAACACCCACCACCTCTCTCTCTCTCTCTCTCTCTCTCTCTCTCTCTCTCTCTCTCTCTCTCTCTCTCTCTCTCTCTCTCTCTCCAGGCCTTCAAGACATTTACAATGAATAGCACAAGACATAAGGACTGGATTCACTTTCCATGTGTAGTGAGTGAAGGAGACGTAAGACCACGCCAGGAAGCCAAAAATATACTTTATGACGAGACTAAGTTGCTCCCTCTACAAGTAAGGCTGAGCAAACAGAAGAAAATATGTAGGATCCAGAAGGATACACCCCATTTCTTCACCAGTCCGGTTCGTCACTTACCCAGTTCGAAACAAAAGATCCTGCCTATCAAACCTATTAACCTTTTATAACGACCTCTTCACTGTTTATGACGTAACCAAATCACTGGACGTAGTCTATCTTGATTTCCAGAAAGCGTTTGATAAAGTCCCGCATCATAAATTACTTTACAAATTAAAGCAAATAGGTATTGACGGTCAAGTAAACCAATGGATCGCGAATTGGTTGAGCAACAGACAACAAAGAGTAGTGATTGACGGATTTAACTCAGAGTGGGCGCCTGTCACTAGTGGCGTCCCTCAGGGCTCGGTTCTTGGCCCAGTGCTCTTCATTATTTACATCAACGACGTGGATGTTGGACTCAATAACCGCATTAGTAAATTTGCAGACGACACAAAGATTGGTAACTCGGTTCTGACTGACGAAGACAGGCAAAGCCTCCAAGAGGATTTGCACAAAATTTCAGCTTGGTCGGATAGATGGGAGATGCCCTTTAACGTAGACAAGTGCCAGGTCCTTCAAGTTGGAACGAGGAATAAGAAGTTCGAATACGAAATGCGCGGCGTTAAACTCAAAAGCGTTCAATGCGTCAAGGACTTGGGGGTCAAAATCGCGTCAAACCTCAAATTCTCACAGCAATGCATCGATGCAGCAAATAAAGCGAACAGAATGTTGGGCTTCATTAAAAGAAACTTTGTATTCAAGAATAAAGATGTAATACTCCCGCTCTACAACAGTTTAGTCAGACCCCACTTGGAATATGCGGTACAGTTTTGGTCTCCCCACCATGCAAAGGATATTGCTAAATTAGAAGGTGTTCAGCGTCGGGCAACGAAAATGATCCCTTCCTTGCGCAACAAATCCTACGAAGAAAGGCTTTCTACCCTTAACATGTTCTCTCTTGAGAAACGTCGCCTCCGAGGAAAACTGATCGAATGTTTTAAAATACTTAATGGTTTCACGAATGTAGACAGATCAACATTGTTTATGATCGATGACACTTTGCGCACGAGGAACAATGGCGTAAAACTCAGATGTAGACAAGTAAATTCAGACTGCACCAAATTTTTCTTCACCAACGTTGTGGTGCGAGAATGGAATAAGCTTCCACCATCAGTGGTCCAGTGTAACACGATTTCCTCGTCTCCTAAAGTGCTATGGCGTAAGAAATAAAGAAGAATTGCTAGCGACGTATAGAAAAGATTACAGTAGACGTCATTGGTTTGGTTGGTCGTTTCCCAGGAAGCCTTCGCTCTCGCCCTCTCCTCGTCACCTAAAGCGTTATGGGGTAAGAAATGAAGGTAAACCGTAAACAGCATATATAAATGGGTACAGTAGAGGCCATTGATTTGGTTAGTGGTTTGCCAGGAAGCATTCACCCTCGCCCTTGCCCTTTCCTTCTCGCCGAAAATGTTATGGGTTAAGAAATAAAGATGAACAGTGAGCAATATAAAGAAAAGATTACAGCAGAGGTTACTGATATGGTTAGTTGTTTACCAGGAACCATTCACCCTCGCCTTGCCCTATCCTTCTCACCTTAAATGTTCTGGGGTGAGAAATAAGATGAACCGTGAGCAGCATATGGAAAAGATTACAGTAGAGGTCATTGATTAGGTTAGCTGTTGCTTATTTATTTTATTTATTTATTTATTTACAGGAAGGGATGCAACTCAAGGGCAACAAAAAAGTGTAGAAAAAAAGCCAGCTAATCGCTGCTCCCACACCCCCGCCCTTGCCCTTTCGTGGCCATCCAAAATATTAAGTAAGGCAGTAAAGTTGAGAGCATCCGCTTTAGCTGCGCGTGGCCTCGGTGGTCATCTCCGTCGCATTAGTCTTTGAGCCTGTGGTGGATGAGAAAATATTATGTGGTGAGGAAAAATGGACAACCCTTAACTTAAAAGACGTAGTAGATAAGAAGAAAGACCATTTATCTGCTTATTCATCCAGGAAGCCTTTGCCCTCGCCCTTGGCCTTCCATTGTCACCTAAAATGGGATGTGGGTGACACAAGAAAATTATAACGTGTAATCAACGAGAAACATGACAGCCGAGGCTATTTGAGTCACGATCATTCATAAATTATCAGCATCATGGCGGAATTACAACCTTTCCAGATACAGAGATAAGATTTCTAACCCAGGGAGTTTTTTTTTCTTTTTTTCTACTTTTTTGCTTGCTTGGCTCATGCTGCCCCACGGAGCCCATCTTTGATTCTCTTCAGAGCGAGCATCGAGAGTCCGGGTTGATAGTGACGCGAACCTCCTGGACGCTAACTATACTCAACCACCGCCTCCTCCACGTATCACGAATCTCCTAAGGCTTTGTACCCTTCAGTAGGCATTAATCATAATATGTCACACGGCCACACTTCTGTTAGGCGATGTTCTTCTATTCTGAGACACCGTTGAAAGAACAGAAAAAATAAGAACATAAGAACATAAGAGCATAAGAACATAAGAACGCAGGAGTCTACAAGAGGCCGGTAGGCCTGTACGAGGCAGCTCCTTTGACCCTAAGCTCCCGTGAATCTAACCCCACCTAATATCGCTGTCCATGAATTTATCTAGTCTATTTTTGAATGTGACAATTGTATTGGCACTCACCACATGACTGCTAAGCCTATTCCACTCGTCCACCACCCTGTTAGTAAACCAATTTTTGCCTATGTCCCTGTTGAATCTGAATTTATCCAGTTTAAATCCGTTACTTCGTGTCCTACCCGGTTCTCTTACCAACAAAACCTTATGAATGTCTCCCTTATTAAAGCCCTCCATCCATTTATAAACCTCGATCATGTCTCCACGCACCCTTCGCCTTTCTAGAGAATGCAAGTTTAACTGTTTGAGTCTTCCCTCGTATGGCAAGTTTCTCAACCCCTGAATCATCTTAGTCATTCTCCTCTGCACCGATTCTAACATTTTGATATCCATTCTATAGTAAGGTGACCAGAACTGAACCGCATAGTCAAGATGAGGTCTAACTAATGCTAAATATAGTTTGAGGAAGACTTCGGGGCTTCTGTTGCTTACGCTCCTTGAAATAAATCCCAGTACCCTATTAGCTCGATTTCTAGCTTGAATGCATTGTGCCCTTGGACGGAGATCAGAGCTCACTAAGACCCCTAAATCCCTCTCGCACCCAGACCTACTTATGAGAGTGTCATTTAAGCAATAGTTATGTGAGGGGTTATTCCTACCTACACTCAGAATACTGCACTTCCCTACATTGAACTCCATCTGCCATTTATCCGCCCAGTCATATAATCTGTTGAGTTCACCTTGGAGAATACTAGCGTCCTGATCCGACTCAATTACTCTACCGATCTTGGTATCATCTGCAAATTTACTAACATCACTACTAATTCCTGTATCTAAGTCATTGATATAAATAATAAACAAAAGTGGACCTAATACCGAACCTTGTGGGACCCCACTCGCAACACATCCCCAGAGAAGGGGAGGAGGAGAGGAAACTGAAGCGAGTGTTGGATGTGAAGAGATCAGAAGAGTTCAGACGAAAGGATTGGCGGTTCGAGGAAAGGAAGGCGAGCTGGAGGTGAAAGAACAAGAGCTGGGACTGACCATTGGAGACAGGACGAAGGGTGAGCAGAGAGGTGGCGGAATAAAGTGTGAGAGGCGGTAGGGAGAACAGACAGAAAAGGCCAGAAAAAGAGAAAAGGACCGTGAGGGAAGGAAGGCAAGCTGGAGGTGAAGAAACAAGAGCTGGGGCTGACCATTGGCGGCAGAACGGAGGGTGAACAAAGAGGCAGTAAGGAGGAGAGATAGAAGAGGGTAGAAAAAAAAAGGAAAGGAAAGGGACGCGAGCGATGAGGGCAGTAGAGGACCCAAGGGAGGAGTTGCCAGATGCGGGTGCCTGCTGTGTAGTGCTGAAGCGAAACAGAGATAAGGCAAGGAGTGACTCAGGTATTTCGAGGCTGACATATCCGCACACACATGGTAAGGCTTTCGTGGGAGTTGTGTTAGTAGTTGTAGGTAGTTTAACAAGGCTTCCGCACCATGTATGGGGGGAAAAATGCCTGTCTTCTCAAACATTTCGGGGCTCACACACTCACATTTGGCAAGGCTTTCGTAGAGGTTGTGTCAGTAGTATTTCCATGGGTAGTATTATGAGCCTGGTGATAGTTTGACAAGGCTACTGTACCATGAGATTGAAAAAAAGGCCAATAGTCTCAAACATTTCACGATTCTTACATTAGATAACACTTGGTAAAGGTCATGTTACTAGTATTTCCATGGGTAGTTTTATGAGCCTAGTGAGAGTTTGCCAAGGCTTCTGGACCATGAACGTGAAGAAACACTCATGAGAACCCGACTAACCTCCTTTGTAGCCTTTGGAAATAGTTGTGAGAGCTGAAAGAATCTGAGAGTGAGTTTGAGATTGAAAAAAAATGCTGATAAAAGGTAGATAGATAGATAGAACAGAGGAAAGTAAATATAGAAGAGGAATACACTGAAAACGGATACACGGAGAAGGGAGAAGTGGGCCGAGGAGGGGAAAGAGAAGGAGGAATCAGAGACTTAGTAAAGAGAAGCTGGGGAGGCTGAATAGCTTGCCGGTGAGGAAAAATAAAAAGCTGGGACTAAAACCGTAGAGCAGAGGGGAGTGAATGGAGAAGAGGGAAAGGATGAGGATGAGGGTGGATGTGTGGGTAGAGGAGAGAGGGATGAGAAGGGGAAGAATGAGTCAGAGGTTATATAAGGAAGGAGGTAGATTAAGTTATGGTAGGTTAAGCTAGGTAAGGTTAGGTCGGGTTAAGTTGGCCCTCTCGCCTGCTTGCTAGATTAGGTTAATGGTAGGTTAGGTTAAGATAGGTGTTAGGTTAGGTATAGAATCGTCCCCCTCACATCCTCAACCTTACCTGCTCTCTCTCCCGCTTTTTCCTGTTAAAAGAAATGTGCTGAGACTAGAATTACCAGGAGGTGAGTAAATGTAAAGAAAAAAATGAATGAGGATAAAGGGGATGGGAAAGGGGAAAAATGAGTTAGAGGTTACATAAGGGAAGGAGGTTAAGAATGAATGACCTGTGGAAAAAAATGTGATGATAGTAAAATTATCAAGAAGTGTAGTAAATATAGAAAGGAAATGGATATGGATGACGGGGATGGGAAAGGGGAAGAATGAGTTAGAGCAGGGATTCCCAACCTGGGGTACATGTACCCCCAGTGGTACATTTGCACTTTTCAGGGGGTACATTGGGTCCGAGAGAATAACCACCACTGTGCAATACAAGGTGTTGTAATCTGCATTCAAATTGCACAATGTCGTTTTTTTTTTTTCAATTTCCTCATTTTAGTAAGCAAAACTGTTATTTGAATTATATCATCAGTCTACACACACAGATTTCATTATAAAATAACATCAAAATTTTACAATTTCATCGTTTTTTTATCCTAGATTTTTAGGGGTACACGGGAACTTATAAAAATGTCCAAGGGGTACAGAGGAACAAAAAGGTTGGGAACCCCTTCCTGAGTTAGAGTTTACATAAGGAAGGAAGGTTAAGGATGAATGACCTGTTGAAAAATGGGATGAGAGTAATATTATGGAGAGATTAGGAATTATAGAAAAAAAAATGGATGAGGATGACGGGGATGAGAAGGGGAAGGAATGAGTTAGAGGTTACATAAGGAAGGAAGGATAAGGATGAATGACTTCTTAAAAAATGGGATGAGAGTAATATTATAGAGATTAGGAATTATAGAAAAAGAAAATGGATGAGGATTATGGGGATGGGAAGGAGAAGGAGTGAGCTAGAGGTTACATAGGGAACGGAGGTTAAAGATGAATTGCCTGTTAAACTAAATTGGCTTAGAGTGACATTACGGAGAGGTTAGGAAATGTAAAAAAGGCGATGGATGAGGGAGAGATAGGACATGTAGGGAAGAGGGCTTTGGTGAAGGGAAGGAGGAAATACAGATTAGCGAAGGGGGGAGAATGAATGCCAAAGAGAGTAGGAAATGTAGGGGATATTGCTGAGGATAGGAAAAGTTATGCTTGAAAAGAGGAGAGATGAGTGAGGAAGGGAAGGAGGAGGAATTAGAACTTAGGGAAGGAAAGGGAAGGGAATATAAAGAATGAGAGAAAAAATATAATAAAAGTAGAATTATCAGGTGGGTAGAAAATGTAGAAAAGAAAATTGAGTGAAGAGGAAAGTGACTGAAAGGGAAAGGGGAATATGAGTTTAAGGAAAGAGGAAAGTGGAGAGAACAAGATGTGATGAAAGTAAAAATATTAAAAAAAATGAAGGAAATGATGAAATGAAAATGGGATAGGATGAAGAGGACAAGTGGATAAAGGAGGAGGAGGAGGAGGAGGAGGAATCAGAGTAGGGAAAGGAAGGGAAGGGAAGAGAAGGTGAAGAAAGAGCATCACGGAGTCTGGTGGGCGGGTGGGTGAGGAGGTGGGTGGGTAGGTGGGAGCGAGGAAAGGGAAGGAGTAATCAGAGCTAAGAGAAAGGAAGGAGGAGAAATGGCATCACGGAGACGAGTGGGCGGGCGAGAGGGTAGGTAGCGAGGGTTGTGGGTAGGTAAGGGAGAGGAAGGGGAGAGAGGAATAAGAGCCAAGGGAAGGGAGGAGGAGAAGAAACGGCATCACGAAGAAGAGAGGGAGAGTGGGAGGGTTGTTTGGGTCGATAAGTGGGTGGTAGCAGGGGTGGTAGATTGGTGGTGGCGGGGTTAGTGGGTGTTGGGTGGGTAGTGTGTGAGTGGGGGAAAGAAAGTATTGGCATCGGTAACTGAAAACGATATAGAAGAAGAAGAAGAAAAAGAAGAATTAGAAAAAAGAAAAAGAAGAAGAAGAAAAGGAAGAAGAAGAAGAAGAAAAGAAAAAGAAGAAGCAGAAGAAGAAGAAGAAGAAGAAGAAAGAGAAGAGAAGGAAGAAAGGAAGGTTAAATAAAAGGTTTGGGAGAAGAGAAGCAGGAGAGAAGGAAGAGAGGGAGAAGGAGAAGAAGGCGCAGGAGAAGAAAGAGAAGGAAATGAAGAAAATATGGAGGAGGATTCTGATAAGGAGGAGAAAAAGGAATAGGAGGAGGAGGAGGACGGAGAATGGAAAAAAAGAAGAGGATTAATCAGAGTTGCGGAAGGGAAGGGAATGGAAGGAAAGGTGGAGAGTCAGAGTTGTGGGTGGGTGTAAATGGGTGGATGGGTAGTGGAGGGGGTAGAGAGAGTGGGAGGTGGGTGGGTGGCGGGTGGGGGGGGCAGCAGGGGGCAGGCAGGCAGGCAGACACAGTGCAGGTGGAGCAAGACGGTCTCCAGCAGCCTCACGTCACTATTTTAAACCTGTTCTGCTTACCGTGGTTAAGTAAGGCTAGGATAAGCTAGGTTAGGTTAGGTTAAGCGAAGGCGTCCCTCTTACACCCTTACCCTCTCCCTCTCTCTCGCCCTTGCCCTCTCGGTAAGATAGATAAGGTTAGGTTAGGTCTTTGTGCATTTCTCTAGCCTCCCTGTCACACCCATTGCCTCCCCTCCCTCGTCTCCCCCTCTCCTCGTCTCCCTCCTCTCCCTCGCCTCCCCCCTCTCCCTCGCCCTCTCCCTCTCTCTCCCTCTTGCCCTCTAGCTAAGATAAATTAGGTTAAATTAGGCTAGGTAAGGCTTGGTAAAGTTAGGTTAGGTAAGTCGTCCCTATCACCCTCTCCCTCTCTCTCGCCCTTGCCCTGTCGCTAAGATAGATTAGGTTAAGTTAGGTCAGGTCAGGTCTTCGTGCGTTCCTCTGGACTTGTCCCTCTCACACCCTCCCCCTCGCCCTCGCCCTCTCTCTCTTCTTTGCCCAGACATTAGACCTTTTCAAATTTAATCAGATAAATTAGGTTCTAATAACGTCAAGGGGAGGAAGGAAGGCAGGGAGGGCGCGGCAGGGAAAGCAAAGCAGAGGAATGGCAGGGGGAGGGAATGAGACAGGGTTGGTGAGGTAGGGTTAAAGAATGGAAGCAGAGGAATGGCAGGGGGAGAAAGGGAGATATGGTTGGTGAGGTAGGGTTAAAGAATGGAAGCAGAAGAATGGCAGGGGGGCGGAAGGATGACAGGGAAGGGTGCGGCAGGGGAAGGAAACCAGAGCAATGGAAGGGGGGATGAAGGAATCCAGGAGGGCGTGGTAGGGGAAAAAGAAGAAGGAGGCAAAGGAATAGCAAGGGAAGGAAGGCAGAGACGGTGTGGCGAGGGGAATTTACACAGAGGAATGGCACGCACGTCACGCACGCTACTGCTTCTTGTGGCGGAGCGGCCGCCTCCGACTTCCTGATTGTCACCGGCAAATTTAATCCTTATAAGCAACCCATCACTCCATTTTATAATTACAATAAAATTACAAAATACATTAGCCTTTAATTAATTATAATTACTTACTTACTATAATTGCATTTTCAATTACAATTACAATTAAAATTACAAAAATGTAATTAATTACATTTCTATTAAAGTACAATTACAATTACTCCAACCCTGGTAGGAACGGGTAAGATGTGGGTGGCAGGGGAAGGGAAGCAATGGGATGACAGGGAGCGCATGGGGGGGGGATGGGGGTTTCCTGGGGAAGGGAAGGGAAGCAGAGGCATGGCAGGGGAATTATAACAAGTCACGCATTGTGTGGACGCCGCTTTAGAGGGAAGGAAACATGTCCTTTCATGGATCTCAATAACATGCGCGAGAAGATAATTATATGCATCCTTATGTTCACATTACTGTTGCAGATTCGCGGCAATATGATGCGGAAGTTTCCGCGGGAGACGATGGCGGCCGCAGTTTTCTTAATATCAAGCGACAATGTCAGGAAACAGGGGGAGTGAGGCGCGTGAAATCGTCAGAGTTCAACAGCAGGTGCCACCCAGGTCTTGGGTGCCACCAGCTCTAGACTCGGGGGGGTGCAATGTCAACTCCAGGCTACCTAAATCCGCCAATGCCAAACCGAGGTGACGTGTTGAATCGGCGCCCTTATGATAGCACGAGAGCCCCCGATGGCCTGCCCCCAACGCAGCATCTACCGCTTCCTTGGCGTGGCCGAGGACGCGCCCTTCGCCGAGGTGAAGAAGGTCTACCACAAGGCGGCCCTGCGGCTTCACCCCGACAAAAACCCGGACAATATTAAGGCTGCCACCAAGCAGTTCCAGGCGCTACAGTCTGCCTTCAGGGTGCTGAAGGAGCGGGAGGAGAGGGGCCTGCCGCGGAAGAAGGGGGGTTGCGGGAAGCCTGGGTGCACCAAGTGCTTCAGGAGGAAAGCTCAGCGGGCTGAGGGCGGGCAGGAGGCCCCTCGGAAAGAGAAGAAGTCGTCGAAGAAAGGGGGCTGCGGGAAGCCCGGATGCACCAAGTGTTTCGGGAAGGAAGGGGGTCAGAGCGAGGCCCCCGCCGAGAGAAAAAGAAGCAAAAGAAGGAGCCAAGAAGCGCCCCAAGGGGAGCGCGGAGACAGAATTTGAGCAGGAAAAGCGGCGAGCCGATCGGAAGTACTGGAGACATCGCCGCCGCAAGGAGAGGGAGGAGGAGGAGCGTCGCTGGCTGGAGGAGGAGGAGAGGATGGAGCAGGAGAGGGAGTACAGACAGATGCTGTACGAGCAGGAGAGGGAGAGGCGGGAACAGGAACGGATCCTTCAGCAGGAGGAGTTGAAGAGGTTTGTTGAACACCGGAACTGCCTGCTGCGAGAGCAAGAGGAGGAGGAGAAAAAAAGGCGGGCGAGGGAGAGAGCGGAGGACAGAAAGGAGGCCAAACGGAGACGTGAAGAGGAGAAGTGGGAGCAGTATCTTGAACTGCGAGCCAGCTGGCTGGGAGAGAGGCCGGGGGAGAACATGGCGGAGGTCAGGGCGCAGTTTCTCGCGGCCCAAGAGACGGTGAGGCGGGATGCCGAGAGGATCAAGCAACGGGAGGAAAGGATGTATAGAGAGGCCGGCTGGCCAATTGAGCAGTTTGTTAGGCCTTTTCTACCGGGAGTGAAGCGAGCGAGGGAAGGGGAGGAGCAGTCGGCGCCAGAAGTGAAGAGTGCCAAAACGATGCACTAAGCACCTCACCCGCCCTGCCCGGCAGCGCTATGGCCTTGAAAAAAGAAAAGTAAAACAAGTATAAAAATAATAAATAAAAAAATCCGCAAAAAAAAAAAAAAAAAAGATAAGACCAAAAAAAATGTGTGCAAGGTTTTACAACTTGGTTAAGTTTCAGTTCATTTTAACTTTAATTTAAATAAGGATTTAAGTTTAACGTTGAAAAAGGAGCAAGGATTACACTTAAAACAGTCGTCCGGCGCTTGAAGAAAATCTTGTAAAATGCAGAAAAAACGTTGCCAACTGCACAAACAATATGACTGTGTGAGTGTGTGAATGTCTGTGTGTGTGTGTGTGTGTGTGTGTGTGTGTGTGTGTGTGTTTGGGAGAAGGGGAAAGACCACAACAACGGAAGGATATCAAAAATAAAAGTCATGGAAAGGGATGAAGACCCTGGCTTAGTGGCCCGGATTCCATGTAGCTACACCCTGGCTTCATTGTCTGGGTGGGATGCTGACCCTGGCTTAACTGTCTGGGTGGGATGCTGACCTTGGCTTAACTGTCTGGGTGGGATGCTGACCTTGGCTTAACTGCCTGGGTGGGATGCTGACCCTGGCTTAACTGCCTGGGTGGGATGCTGACCTTGGCTTAACTGCCTGGGTGGGATGCTGACCCTGGCTTAACTGCCTGGATGAGATGCTGACCTTGGCTTAACTGCCTGGGTGAGATGCTAACCCTGGCTTAACTGCCTGGGTGGGATGTTGACCTTGGCTTAACTGCCTGGGTGGGATGCTGACCTTGGCTTAACTGCCTGGGTGGGATGCTGACCTTGGCTTAACTGCCTGGGTGGGATGCTGACCTTGGCTTAACTGCCTGGGTGGGATGCTGACCCTGGCTTAACTGCCTGGGTGGGATGCTGACCCTGGCTTAACTGCCTGGGTGGGATGCTGACCCTGGCTTAACTGCCTGGGTGGGATGCTGACCTTGGCTTAACTGCCTGGGTGGGATGATGACCCTGGCTTAACTGCCTGGGTGGGCTGCTGACCCTGGCTTAACTGCCTGGGAGGGATGCTGACCCTGGCTTAACTGCCTGGGTGGGATGCTGACCCTGGCTTAACTGCCTGGGTGGGGTGCTGACCCTGGCTTAACTGCCTGGGTGGGATGCTGACCCTGGCTTAACTGCCTGGGAGGGATGCTGACCCTGGCTTAACTGCCTGGGTGGGATGCTGACCCTGGTTTAATTGCCTGGGTGGTATGCTGTCCTTGGCTTAACTACCTGGGTGGGATGCTGACCCTGGCTTAACTGCCTGGGTGGGATGAGGACCCTGGCTTAAATGCCTGGGTGGGATGCTGACCTTGGCTTAACTGCCTGGGTGGGATGTTAACCCTGGCTTAATTGCCTGGGTGGGATGCTGACCTTGGCTTAACTGCCTGGGTGGGATGCTGACCCAGGCTTAACTGCCTGGGTGGGATGCTGACCCTGTCTTAACTGCCTGGGTAGGATGCTGACCTTGGCTGAACTGACTGGGTGGGATGCTGACCTTGGCTTAACTGCCTGAGTGGGATGCTGACCTTGGCTTAACTGCCTGGGTAGGATGCTGACCCTGGCTTAACTGCATGGGTGGGATGCTGACCCTGGCTTAACTGCCTGGGTAGGATGCTGACCTTGGCTTAACTGCCTGGGTGGGATGCTGACCCTCGCTTAACTGCCTGGGTGGGATGCTGACCATGGCTTAACTGCCTGGGTAGGATGCTGACCTTGGCTTAACTGTATGGGTGGGATGCTGACGTTAGCTTAACTGCCTGGTTGGGATGCTGACCCTGGCTTAAATGCATGGGTGGGATACTGACCTTGGCTTAACTGTCTGGGTAGGATGCTGACCCTGGTTTAATTTCCTTGGTGGGATGCTGACCCTGGCTTAACTGCCTGGGTGGGATGTTGACCCTGGCTTAGCTGCTTGGGTGGGATGCTGACCCTGGCTTAACTGCCTGGGATGGATGCTGACCCTGGCTTAACTGCCTGGGTGGGATGCTGACCTTGGCTTAACTGCCTGGGTATTATGCTGACCCTGGCTTAACTGCCTTAGTGTGATGCTGACCTTGGCTTTACTGCCTGGATAGGATGCTGACCCTGGCTTAATTGCCTGGGTGGGATGCTGACCCTGGCTCAACTGCTTGGGTGGGATGCTGACCCTCGCTTAACTGCCTGGGTGGGATGCTGACCATGGCTTAACTGCCTGGGTGGGATGCTGACCCTGGCTTAACTGCCTGGGTGGGATGCTGACCCTGGTTTAATTGTCTGGGTGGGATGCTGACCCTGGCTCAATTGTCAGGGTGGGATTGTGACCCTGGCTCAATTGCCAGGGTGGGATGCTGACCTTGGCTTAATTGTCTGGGTGGGATGCTGACCCTTGCTTAATTGTCAGGGTGGGATGCTGACCGTAGCTTAATTGTCAGGGTGGGATGCTAACCCTGGCTTAATTGTCAGAGTGGGATGCTGACCTTTTCTTAATTATCTGGGTGGGATGCTGACCTTGGCTTAATTGTCTGGGTGAGATGTTGACCCTGGCTTAATTGCCTGTTTGGGATGCTGACCCTGACTTAATTGTCTGGATGGGATGCTGAACCTGGCTTAATTGTCTGTTTGGGATGCAGACCTTGCCTTAATTGTCTGGGTGAGATGCAGACCTTGGCTTATTCGTCTGGGTGGTATGCTGACCTTGGCTTAAATGTCTAGGTGGGATGCTGACCCTGGCTTAATTGTCTGGGTGGGATGCTGACCCTGGCTTAATTGTCTGGGTGGGATGCTGACCTTGGCTTAATTGTCTGGGGGGGATGCTGATCATGGCTTAATTGTTAAGGTGGGATGTTGACCCTGGCTTAATTGTCTAGGTGGGATGCTGACCTTGGCTGCATTGTCTAGGTGGGATGCTGACCTTGGCTTATTTGTCTGGGTGGTATGCTGACCTTGGCTTAAGTGTCTAGGTGGGATGCTGACCTTGGCTTAATTGTCTGGATGAGATGCTGACCCTGGCTTAATTGTGTAGGTGGGATGCTGACCTTGGCTTAACCCCTTCAATACAAGCAGACAAAACATAACCTCCATGCCATATCCTGGTTTTACAGACTACGTAGAATAGTCCAATGACCATGACGCACATACAGCGTCTCTAGGATATGGTTCGAGAGATGAAATGACTCATATACTGCGTCATGGTACTGAAGAGGTTAATTGTCTAGGTGGGATGCTGACCTTGGCTTAATTGTCTAGGTGGGATGCTGACCTTGGCTTAATTGTCTGGGTGAGATGCTGACCCTGGCTTAATTGTCTGGGTAGGATGCAGGCCTTGGCTTAATTGTCTGGGTAGGATGCAGACCTTGGCTTAATTGTCTGGGTGAGATTCAGACCTTGGCTTAACTCCCTGGGTGGGATGCTGACCTTGGCTTAATTGTCTGGGTAGGATGCAGACCCTGGCTTATTCGTCTGGGTGGTATGCTGACCTTGGCTTAATTGTCTAGGTGGGATGCAGACCTTGGCTTAATTGTCTGGATGAGATGCAGACCTTGGTTTATTCGTCTGGGTGGTATGGTGACCTTGGCTTAATTGTCTGGGTGGGATGCTGACCATGGCTTAATTGTCTGGGTGGGATGCTGACCTGGGCTTAATTGTCTGGGTGGGATGCTGACCTTGGCTTAATTGTTTGGGTGGGATGTTGACCTTGGCTTAATTGTCTGGGTGGGATGCTGACCTTGGTTTAATTGTCTGGGTGGGATGCTGACCCTGGCTTAATTGTCTGGGTGGGATGCTGACCTTGTCTTAATTGTCTGGGTGGGATGCTGACCCTGGCTTAATTGTTTGGGTGGGGTGCTGATCTTGTCTTATTTGTCTGGGTGAGACGCTGACCCTGGCTTAATTGTCTGGGTGGGATGCTGACCTTGGCTTAATTGTCTGCTCGCTATTTAAGATTGGGTTACGTTAGGTTAGGTTAGGTAAGGTAAGGTTAGGTTGAGTCGTCCCTCTTGCACTCCTTGCCTCGCACTGGCATTCCCTTTCTCTCGCTCCTACCTGCTTCCTAGGATAGATTAGGTTATGTAAGGCTAGAAAAAGCTAGGTTAGGTAAGACTAGTTAAAGTTAGAGTAGGTAAGACTAGGTGAGGTTAGGTTAGGTAAATCGTCCCTCTCACCCTCCTCCTTCGCCCTTTTCCTCTCGCTCAGATAGCCTCGTCCCCATCATGCCTCTTACCTCTCCTTCCCTTGTCTGCTCCCTCTCGCTAAGATATATTAGGTTAGATTATATTAGGCTAGGTATAAGGCTAGGGTAGCCTGGGTTAGGTCTTCCTGTATTCCTCTAGACTCGCCCATCTCTCACATCCTTCCCCTTCCCCTCTCTCGCCTTCTCTCGCCCTCGCCCTCTCGCTAGGATAGATTAGGTTAATTTAGGTCAGGTAACGATAGTTAAGTTAGGTTAGGTCTTTGTGCATTACTTTACACTATATTAAGTAAGGCTACGTTAGGTTAGGTTAGGTTCGGTTAGGGTAAGGTAAGGCGAGATTAGGTTAGATTACTCTCTCTCTCTCTCTCTCTCTCTCTCTCTCTCTCTCTCTCTCTCTCTCTCTCTCTCTCTCTCTCTCTCTCTCTCTCTCTCTTTATTTAAACAAATTTTTACAAAAAAAGGAGGCTCAAAATTACACTTTTTAGGTATAATTATTCTAAAAGCCTGTGTATGGGACAAATTGAATTGTCGAATGTTGACACATACAAACATACAAATACAAAATACGAAAAAAATAAAGAAAAACATGTAAAAACAATATGGAATAATGTCAGTTTGTCACTTTATATTTATAGTTTATAGAACTAGCGCACTTGGGTGTCCCTCACGCCACCTGTGAGCAGCCAGCTTCACCTGCTGCATATTCATGTTCTCCACTTGGGGAGTGGCTGCCGTGAACATGTTCCGCAGGCGTGTGGTCCTGGCTGTATAATTTTATGTGCGCTGGTGCTGCCTGGAGTGTGATCGAGGCACCTCCACGAGCTGGTCACCGGAGAGTGCAGTCCGAGTGAACCTCTGGGCAGCGCGTGGAGGGAGCCTCAAGCTGCTGAGGTGGGGAACCCCCTGCACCTGCAGGGCTTTGTGACACACCACCAGTGCTGAGACATCACGGCGGTGCTCCAGCGATGTCACAGTCTCTCTCTCTCTCTCTCTCTCTCTCTCTCTCTCTCTCTCTCTCTCTCTCTCTCTCTCTCTCTCTCTCTCTCGTAATCGCCAGCTGATGAGACGAAGAGCCTTAGGCTCCACTCTGTCCAGAAGAGCTGTGTGAGTGGAGCCCCCCTACACGTGAGATGCATACTTCATACGAGGGCGGACAAGGCCCCTGTATATGGATAGTAACTGTGCGGGGGAGAAGAAGTGGCGGAGACGATACATAACGCCCAACCTCGAGGAAACTAATTTAGTGAGAGAGATATGAAGTTTCCAGTTAAGATTTTGAGTTAAGGATAGACCGAGGATGTTTGGTGCTGAAGACGGCGACAGCTGAGTGTTTTCGAAGAATAAGGGATAGGTGTTTGGAAGATTGTGTCGAGTTGATAGGTGGAGTAATTGGATTTTTGAGGCATTGAAGGACACAAGGTTCCTTATACCCCAATCGGAAATGATGGAATGGTCTGAGGTTAAGCGTTCTACAGCCTTCAGTCTGAAGTCATGTAATTCCTTTTTTTTTACCGCATTTATGTGTTCTTTGTACAATTCAGAATGGTATTATAATCCTCCTTGAGGGTTGATACATGTATTCTCTTGCCGTACGTAACTGAGTAGTATACCGTCAATGTTCTTTTTCTTTATTTCACTCTAGAACAGTATTTAAAAGAGGTAATGGATATATAATTACCGCATTTCAGTGTTCTTACACCTTTGTACACTTAGGAATGGCATTAGAATCTTCCTTAAGGGTTGATACATGTATTTTCATGCTTTACGTAACTGAGTATTATAATTTCCTTCACTCCAGAGTTGTATTTAAAAAGAGTTGGTGCGTATACATTAACCGCCTTTCAGTGTTCTTTCTCCTTCACACAATTCAGGACACTATTGGCGTATTCCTTAAGGGTTTATGGCTGCGTTATGTTGCCGTGCGTAGCTGACTGACTTACCATTTTAGTGTTTTTTTTTTTCTCCTTTCTCCACTCCATAACTATTGTAAAAAGAGTTGGTGCATATTTTGTTTTCCGTTTTCCAGTTCTCTTTTTCCTTTTTCCACTCCATAACTATTGTAAAAAGGGTTGGTGCATATGTTGTTTACCGTTTTACAGGACGCGGGAAGGTTAAGGAGTGCAGGCTGCCTGGTGGTTTTCCTTCTCTCCTCTCTCCTGCGGTGTTCCCCTTACTTGAGTGTTAGACTTAAGCCCCAAATACACTGCCGAATTTTGACCACGAACTTGACGCCGAATCAGTTCGTGAAAAAAATCGGCGACCAGTTCGCCGACATGACCAAGATTCTTACAGTTCGTGACCATTCGGCGACATGTCGGCGAATGCTCAAGCCAATTCGGGGACAATTCGGAGACGTGTCGCCGACTATTCGGCGTCCATGTCGCCGAGCAAAAAATCTGAAATTTTAACTTTTTTTTTTTTTGTCGCGGAATAACTGGTGACAAGTCTCCGAATTGTCTTCGCATGTCCCCGAAGTGTCGATGACATGTCGTGGACGATTCTCCGACAGTGCCAAGATTCCTTACAGCTGATCATCTGATGCCCATGTGGCATATAAAAGCACGGGAATCCGCGCCTACCTCATGGACTACTACAACACCCGGGGAGCAGTGGCCTGGCAGGACAGAACTGTGGGCGAGTAAATACCATGTGTGGTAATATGAGTGGTAATATGTATGATAGTATGTGTAATAAAATGTATAAGTGTGACTTGTTTTTGTTTTGCTCTCCTACAAATATTTTAGAATGAATGAATGTTTACGTAATATTAATAAACAAACCAGTAGCTGAAAGAAGAAATAAATTTAAATAAGTAAAAATTAAAAAAAAAGGTTAAATAATGGCAGAAT
>NW_026110451.1:67500-115038 GCF_024679095.1 Eriocheir sinensis
TTCAAATTTATCACCGGGCCCCGAAATGTTGTCTGAAAATGTGTGTTTGTAGTGAATCCGTAATCAGGAGAGAGAGAGAGAGAGAGAGAGAGAGAGAGAGAGAGAGAGAGAGAGAGAGAGAGAGATATGCCTGTCACGTCCAATACATATAGCAGAGGTGACAGTTATGACGTACCGGGCAACTCTAATTTTACCGGACGAATGCGTGGCTGCCAGACGGATAAATATTTGAGGGCTGCGTGACTGGCTGTATCGTCCCGTGCTGGGGGTGTCGGTGCTGCTGGTGCTGGGGCTTCCTGGGCGAGACTTGGACTAATATGCAATGTACCACGAAATGAACGGCTGCAGTAGTGTGAGTTCTCCCGAAATTGACCCTTCTTTCAGCCACCTCATTGGATTCTTTTTAGGAGCAGCGAGTAGCGGTCCTTTTTTATTATTGTTTCCTTATTTTGTGCCCTTGAACTTTCTCCTTTTTTGTAAGAAAACACACACACACACACACACACACACACACACACACACACACACACACACACACACACACACTCATACATACACACACACTCCCAAACACACTCATTTCTAGTTTCTTTTTTCATATGAGCCGTGATTAACAGGCTTTTTTTTTTTTTTTTTTTTGTTGTTGCACTAGAGCTGCTTTCTTTCCTGCAAAACACACACACACACACACACACACACACACACACACACACACACACACCAAACTACATATTACTTCACACAGAGTACATCAGAAAACTTGTCAAAATCGTTGAAAACTTGTCAAAATCGTGAAAAACTAGTCAAAATTGTAGTTCTTCATGTAATAATTTCACAAGTGCAAATTTAATACTTTTGACAGCTTACATTTTTTCCTTCTAAGTTCAGCAGCGGTCCATTAGTTCGTTAAGGGACAAGAGGATTATAAGAATAGTTTATAGGAATAGTTTGGTCTGCTGGTGATGATTTACAGCGGCGGTTCTGAATGCATATTGATTTCAGGTGATCGAGAGTCGCCTATTTACTCCTGATGTCTATTTCAGGTGATCAAGTGTCATCTGTGTTACTCCTGATGTCTATTTCAGGTGATCGAGTGTCGTCTATTTTATTCCTTATGTCTATTTCAGGTGATCGAGAGTCGTCTATTTACTCCTGATGTCTATTTCAGGTGATCGAGTGTCGTCCATTTTACTCCTGATGTCTATTTCAGGTGATCGAGTGTCGTCCATTTTACTCCTGATGTCTATTTCAGGTGATCGAGAGTCGTCTGTTTTACTCCTGATGTCTATTTCAGGTGATCGAGTGTCGTCTATTTTACTCCTTATGTCTATTTCAGGTGATCGAGTGTCGTCTATTTTACTCCTTATGTCTGTCTTACGTGACTGGGTCGGAGGAATCTATTCGCATTTGTGTCCTTCATAAATTATTTGCATGATACTTTTTTTACTTCACACTACATAACCCGCTGGCCAGTATTAGGAGTCACTGTGCTCGACTTAATTTATGTTTTGTTTTGTTTCGTTTTGTTTGCCAGTTTTCGTCGATTTCTGTATGCATACCGTGTTTCGTACCAGATTACACGTGTATGGTCAACTTTAATGACTTCGTGAGTGTTATAAATGTATTCGTCTTGAACTCTTTCAAGAGGAGAGTGTCAAGGCACCTTCACCCGAAATAGACCTCTCTTTTGGCCACTCATTACTTTTCTCTTTTATAGGAGTAGCGATTAGCGGGCTTTTCTTTCTACACTTTCTTTTTCTTGCCCTTGAGCTGCTTCCTTTACTGTAAAAATTCCTTTAATGTAAAAAAAAAAAAAATAGTGAAGCTTTTAGCATATACGTATTTTAAATTTTATGGAAACTGTGGTCAATGAACTCTGTCTGTTTGCCTCTTTAGATGTTTGTCTCTGTACTAGTGTGACTGTGTCCAGGAATCTTCTTGCGTTTGTATCCTTCATAAATTGGGTACGTTGATAATTTACTTTGTATATATGACACTACATAAGACCTGCGGACCAGTATTAGGAGTCACTTTCATACTATTTTCCCGTTGATGTCTGTGTAGCGTGACTGTTAAGGAATCTTGTCGCATTTGTGTCCTTCATAAATTAGGTACTTTTATATACTTTGTTTGACACTACATAAGACCAAAGGAACAGTATTAGGAGTTACTTTGTTACTATTTTCTTCTTGATGTCTCTGTAGCGTGACTGTGTCCAGGAATCTCGCATTTACTTCCTTCATAAGTTACCTACTTTGATACTTTAGATACTTTGTTTGACACCACGTAAGACCACCTGACCAGTATTAGGAGTCACTGTGATACTATTTTTCTCTTGATGTCTCTCTGGCGTGAATGTGTTGAGGAATCTGGGCCCGAATTCACAAACAGACTCAATAACTACGAACTAACATAACTACGCACTATTGATTTAGCTACCGACGTTAGCGTCAGATTCACGAAGCAAACCTTAGATTGTAGTTAGAGGCGCGCTAAGTCAGCGAGGCCGCTGATTGGTTGATGACGTCATTGGCCTTGCAGCGAATCGCAAGCACGTTTACAGAGCCGTCAGCCAATCCTAGGGAGCCCCCTCCAGCTGCTGGTTCAAGAAACCCATTCTCTTTTCCCATTTTTCTTCCTTTCAAGGCAAACTGTACTAAATCGTAATCTACGAATTCAATTATTTCGTTGTTTGCTGCACATTTACGTCAAAGTAGCTCTACTGTTCGATGTCTTGTTACCTACGAACATGCTTAAGATGAAGAAAAAGAAGATACGGAGGAGATTGAGGCAGGAAGAAAGCAAATAGAAATATGGGACAGATATCGAGGGAGACAGAACGAAGGACGGAAGGAAGGAATAGGGAAAATTAAGACTGTCTTGCCATATCTGCAGCCCAACTCATGGGATAGCGGTCACCCGACAAAGGTCCATGGTCCCTCCACGAATGGGGGCGGTGTCACGGGCAAAATTAAGCCCGGACATCCACATGCCTCTGTTATCTTAGCTCAAGCTCGTATATGTGGGGTTCTTTTCGACTGATATGGCGTCTAGAACTAGCATAATCATCATTCTTTATTATGATGACAAAGACCATGTCAAAATTTGCCTCATTAAATAAGAAAGTACATAAAGTTCGGCAGCTTTCCCTCGTCGCCAAGCCATCCTCCAGAGCAGCACTCCGACACCCATGATCGCACATTCATTTTTCTCAGAAAATAGGATACCAATCACATATACATCAATATATTTCCACAGGTGAATACTTAGGGCATGTTCACACCAAGTTGCGACACCTGAGATTCATTAATAATGACAGGGGAAGGAAAAATATAAGCCCCTGTCATCGATAAAATTGAGCCTCGGGCAGAATTGAGTCTGGGCATCTATATGCCTCGGATTTCTTCGCTAATATATATTGTAAGATCGTTCTGTTGACATGTATGGGTAAATGAACGCTTTCTGTATCTACATATTGAAGGAAAACGCAAAATTCTCCCTAGTAAATCAGAAATTACATAAAGTTCGGCAACTTTTACTAGTCGCCAAGCCATCCTCCACGGCAGGCAGAGGAGGGAGGTCTGGCAATCCCCCGGCCGGGTGTTGCCATACCGCCCACACTTATCATATACCTCTCAAAGGGTGCATATCTCAACATTTTATAAAGAAATGGGCCTCCTCTACTCGCAAAGTTATATTTCAAGTTGAAAAACGCGATTTATAAGCATTTATACGTAAATCTGATAATATTGTTAGCGTTACCGTCAGCTCCGAGGCAGTAGTTATTTAACAACAAATTTAACGTCACACCGAGCCCGGTAAACGTTTGTAGATCCGCGCGCTAACCCGTGACGTCATCGATTAGTTTGTAGTTAGCTTTGTGAATCTCGATGTTCTCAAAACTACGCACTAAGGGCCCAAAACTACGAACTAAGCCTTTGTGGATCCGGGCCCTGATCGCACTTGTGTCCTTCATATATTAAGTACTCTGATACTTTAGATTATTTGTTTATTTGCCACGTCATAAGATTAGTAGAGCAATATTGGGAGTCACTTCGATACTATTTTGCACTTTGTCTCTGGCGTTGCTGAGGGTCCAGGACTATGATCGCATGTGTGTCCTTCATATATTGGGTAGTTTGATGCTTTATACACTTTCTTATTTGACACAACATGAGCGGAACAGTGTTAAGAGTCACTTTGATGCTTCTTAACTTGACACTATATAATACATGAGAAATCAGTGTGTGTGTGTGTGTGTGGGGGGGTTGCTTGCTCTACTCTTGCTTGAATCTTTTGTTCCGGGAAATATTTACATGATGCGACTTTGCATTTTCTTTCCTTTTCCTCTTTCCCTCCTTTGCTGTCTAAATTTGCTTACACACACACACACACACACACACACACACACACACACACACACACACACACACACAGACATCCTCGCTTATTTCAGTCGTGTCACCGCCAATCAGAGTAACACTTCTCCGTGTGTGTGTGTGTGTGTGTGTGTGTGTGTGTGTGTGTGTGTGTGTGTGTGTGTGTGTGTGTGTGTGTGTGTGTGTGTGTACTAGACAATTAATCATTCAGTCATTCAGTCAGTTAGTCATTCAATCAATCAGTGTGTGTGTGTGTGTAACTATTCAATGGTTAAGTTATAATTTCGTTTAATGGGATAGTTTTATTATTTCTTTTATAGCTGTGTCCTGATGTTTTAATTGTTGTCTAACTTATCGAGGAGTAATTGGTTCATGTTAATAAGGGATTCATGCGCGTTTTTGTTTTGTTTTTAGTTTGAACTTGTGTTTCGCAAACTTTTATTTATCTTACTGATCTTTATTGCTTTCTCTTAACTTTGGCTTTGATTTCTTTTTTTTTCTGGCACTAAGTTTTTAATTTTTGGACTGCGGTTTTATTATGTGTGTTTCTGTATTTTGTTCGTGTTTAATTAATTTGAGTTGTATGCATATTGCTTGATTTTATGTTTGTGTGTGACAAACTGTGGTCAATAAACTATCTATCTATCTATCCATCTATCTATCTGTGTGTGTGTGTGTGTGTGTGTGTGTGTGTGTGTGTGTGTGTGTGTGTGTGTGTGTGTGTGTGTGTGTGTGCGGGCATTCCTTCACCTCTATTCACACGCCAACCAATCGTTCATCACATCGACAGCCCTAATTTCTGTCCGTTATTCAAAGCCATCGCGATACCTGAGCCGCCCAGCCGTCACGCGGACACCTGTAGCCCGGCTCCCACGCGGCGCTGTTTACCAAGTCAACACTCGCCGGTCCTTCATCAATAGAACTGTCAAAAGTCAGAACCCTCGCGATCCATCCCTTGCCCGGCCAGAGCGAGGCTGTGAACGGATTGGATGAACGTTCCTGCCCCTGAAAATATGCCTCTATACTACACTTTTTGTTGTTGGGTATTTGCACTGTGTATAGATACGTTTGTTTTCATAGCGTAGAACTAGACTGACAGACAGATAGTAAAAAGTTGGAAAGTATTAAGGAAAGATCATGTTAGGTGAGTTAATGATAGGATAGATTGGGTTAGGTCACGTTAGTTTAGGTTAATTTAGGTTATGATAGTTTTAAGGCTAGGTAGATTGTAAGTTATGTTAAGTAGGGTAGAGAGATTCGGTGGCTTCACTAATGTTCCTGCTCCTGAAAATACACGTCTGTACTATGCCATGTGTTGCTAGGTATTGGCGGTGTCTACATATACGCGTGTTTCGGTTAAAAATAAAGATGAACGCAGAAATAAATAGACGGAGAAAAGACTAACGGATTATAGACAGACGGAGGGAAGACAAACGGAGAAAGAGAGCCGGAGAAAGACAGACGCTGAGAAGATAGAAATAGAAAAGACATGACGGATGAAAAACAGACGGAGAAAAGATAAAAGAAGGAGAGATAGACGAAGTAAAGATAGACAGAGAAAACAAAAGTATCAAAAACTCCCGCAAGACGCCGTTGCCATAGATATAGAGACGGATAAAGATGCCGGAAAGAAAAAAAAAAAAAAGGGATTGAATTAGTTAGAAGTTGGTGGTTAGGAGAAGCTGGTCGGCCGTGTGTTCTTCAGAAGGAAGGAGAAGGGGAAAGTATCAAAGACTCCCGCAAGACACCGCCCCATGAAGAGAGACGGAGAGAGAGGCCGGAAAAAGAATGATCGAATTAGTTAGGAGATGATGGTTAGAAGCTTGTCGACCGTGTATTATCGAAGAGTGTTTACTTTTAGGACAAATGAGACAAAACAAAAACAAAAGTAGTATCAAAGACGCCCGCAAGACGCTATTCCCATAAAGATAGACGGAGAGAGAGGCCGGAAAAAGAGAATGATCGAATTAGTTAGAAGTCCGTGGTTAGGGAAACCTTGTCGGTCGTGTGTTTACTTTCCTCGAGTGTTTACTTTTAAGGGCAAAGGAGACAGAACAAAGAGAAAGGAAAGTACCATAGACGCTCACATGACACTGCCCCGTAATTATAGATGGACGAAGAAAATAATAAGAAATAGACGGAGAGGAAACAGACGGAGAGGCGGACAGAAGACAGTGAAAGGTAGGAGAAAGGAAATTATCAAAGACCCCCGCAAGACACTGTTCCCATGAGACTGACGGAAAAAGAGCGATCGAATTAGAAAATCCTTGTTGTTGGAAGCTGGTCGGCCGCGTACGAGGAGACAGAACAAGGGAAACACGTATCAGAGACGCCCGCAATACTCCGCCCCCATAAAGATAGACGGAAAAAGAGTGATCGAGTTAGAAGATCCTGGTGGTTAGGAGCTGGTCGGCCGCGTGCGAGGAGACAGAACAAGGGAAACAAGTATCAAAGACTCCCACAAGACACCACTACCATAAAGAAAGGCGGAGAAAGAGTCCGGAAAAAGAGCGATCGAGTTAGCTGAAGGGAAGGAAGTAAACTGAGATCAGAGTACCGTGAATTATAGGAGAAAAGAAATTACCAAAGACTCCCACAAGACGCTGTTTTCATAAAGAGGCCGGAAAAAGATCGACTGAATTAATTAAAAGAAGGTGATTGTTAGAAGCAGGTCGGCCGTGTATTCTTCAGAAGGAAACAGAAAAAGGGAAAAGAAGTCAAAGACGAGACGTTTTGGCCCAAAGACTCCCACAAGACGCCGCCCCCATAATAATAGTCGGAGAAGGAGGCGGAAAAAGAGCGCTCGAGTTAGCTAAAGGGAAGGCTGCAAAGTAAGACCAGAGTACCGTGACGCGGAACCTCAAGAAGTCCCGCTCTTTGATGTTACTTTCCCGGCTTCTGTAAAGACTCGCGCAATAAAGTGACAGAAAAATTACACCTCAGAGTGAGCGTCGACTTCTTTTGGCTGCAGATGAGGCAAAAAAGAAGAGGGAAAGGGGAGGTTTCTGGTTTCTGGTTTCTGGTTTCGTTCATGGTGTAGAAGAAGGGTGAAACTACCACCAGGGTCATAAAAATACTGCTGGAAATGCCCCAAACTCCTACGAATGCCTTGTCAAATGTGTGTTCTTGGGTACCGGAAATGTTTAAGAATATGGCCAAACGCCTCCACCCCTCACGTCAACGGTTTCCAAAGGCCGAAAAGAAGATTAATCGGGTTTTCATGAGTGGTTTTCCACGGTCATGGTACAAAAGAAGGGTCAGACTACCACCAGGGTCATAAAAGTACCCCAGGAAATGCCACACACACCTACGAAAGCCTTGTCAAATGTGAATGCTTGGGGACCGGAATGTTTAAGAATATAACCCTCAGACTCTTCCACCTCACATGTCAACTATTTCCAAAGGCCGAAGAGGAGATTAATCGGGCTTTCATGAGTGCTTTTCCGCGGTCATGGTACAGAAGAAGGGTCAAACTACCACCAAGGTCATAAAAGTACTCCTGGAATGCCCCAAACTCCTACGAAAGCCTTGTCAAATATGTGTTCTTGGGGACTGAATTGTTTAAGAATATGACCCTCACCCTCACCTTCCTTCCCTTGCTTGTGTGGGGTGGCGCTTCCTCCTCCTCCTCCTCCTCGCAAGACCGTGGAAGTTGCTAGGAGGATGGAGGAGGGCAGCAGTATTTTGGCGGAAGATTTCAAGGGATCGCTGAGGGAGGCTGTGCGGCTCTGAAGTTTATAGATAAAACTCCTGAGCTCGAGACAGTGATGAGGGGCGGGAAGTGACAAGCAGCGAGTGGCGGGCAGGGCGGCGGCAGGGAGGGAGGCAGAGTCCTGAACTGTAGTGGTGTTGAAAGTCCGGCCCGGTGTAGGTCAGATTATAGTTAGGTTATGTTAGGTCAGATTGGGTTACGTCAGGTTAGATTGGGTTAGGTTAGTCTACGTTAGGTTTGCTTGGGGTTAGGTCATTTTAGTTTAGGTTATGACAGGTTGGGTTGGGTAAGATCAGGTTAGGTTGGGTCAAGTTTGGTTAGATTATAGTTACGTTAGATTGGGTGGCCAGGTTAGGTTAGATTAGATTAGGTTAGTTAAGGTTAGGATAAATTGGGTGACGTCAGGTTGGGTTAGCTGAGGTTAGGGTCAATTGGGTTAGGGTGGGTTAGGAGGAGGAGGAAGAACGCCTAGTGTTTTTTTTTTGTTGTTGTTTTGTTTAATTGCCTTTGAGCTGTCTCCCTTTCTGTAAAAATAAAGGGTAAGCTAGGTTAGGATAAGCTAAAATAAGTTAGGACAAGTTAGCTTATATTAGCTAAGGTTAGGTTAGGTTAGCTGAGGTCAGGCTGGTTAGTTAAAGGTAGGAAGATTGGGTTAGGTCAGGTTAGGTTAAATTAGATGAGGTCAGGATCGGTTATGACGGGACTTTTTGCCGGGAAATATACTGAGAATAATTAAGGGAGCATCACGTGGTTAAGTCAGGTTAAATTAGTTCAATAGGTCATTACTGATATTTTTTGGTGGGAAATACATCATAGAATAAAATGAGAATAAGTAGAATAGAATTACGTTGTTAGTCACCCGAGGCTCAGGGGTTCGGGTTGGTGCCAATCTTGCATACTTTTCTGAAACATGTGGCCGGGAGAGAGAGAGAGAGAGAGAGAGAGTGAGTCTGGTGGAGGAGGAGGCACTCACCATAGGGGTCCGCTAATCCTCGCTGAGTTAGGTAATATAAAATACATGATTCACGCCAACAAAACGGATATAGATGGAGGAGCAGGCACTCACTCTTGGGTTCTATTTATCCTTGCTCTAGCGTGGATTAACAACGCCGCTTACTAATGCCCCGCCGTATGTTTCCTGGGAGGCTGATGTTAGTGTGTGTGTGTGTGTGTGTGTGTGTGTGTGTGTGTGTGTGTGTGTGCGTGCGTGCGTGTGCTGCTGGGTTAATGTGTTGTTCCCAAGAGTCCATCCCGAGCGGTGATGGATGCGAGGCTGGAGCTGTTGATGGAGTTCCAGTAAGTCACTCATAAAGCAGTGTGTGTGTGTGTGTGTGTGTGTGTGTGTGTGTGTGTGTGTGGACGGGATGATAGAGAGTGGACCAGCGCTGGCTTGTACTAGACTTATGGACAAAATGGGAGAGTTTCCGTGTTAATAATAGTTCAGTGTGAAATAAAAGTTAAGAATATGTAGATGTATAGATGGAGATGGAATAGAGTGGATGAGTGCAATTTATAGACGGAATGGGATTGTTTCTGGGTGGAGAGTTCAATGTGGAAAAAAAGGTAAGAATATGATGGTTGTGCATTACTGGAGTATTAAGACAGAGTAGGATAGTTTGCGTGATTATAAGTCGAAAACAGCTAAAAATAGGCAGGTGAAGATGAAATAGGCTGATCAAATTATGCGTTACTATTCTATTTACAAGCAGAATAGTGTCTGTAATTATTGTAAGTGGATAAAAAGGTAAAATTGCTGAAGATGAAATACTGAGCGAGTTCTACCTGACGAGAGTTTACAGGCAGAATGCTATAGTGTCTGTGTGTTGAGGTATTTGTGGAAGAAAATTAAGAATATGAAAGTAAAGTGAGATAGAGGAGCGGATCTTCACATCAGTACAATTCATAGACGTGATGGGATAGGTTGTATATTTATGAGGATGAAATAATGGGCGAAATTTGCATGATTGTTAGAACTTACAGACGGAGTGGGAGAGTACCAAGACTGACCTCTCCACCCGAAGCTGACCTCTCCTCTGACCTCTCGTACATTTTTTTTAGCGGAATTTTTCGTTGCTGTTATTGTTTTTTTTTTACCTTAAGCTCCCTCCCTTGCTGTATAAAAATAGAGATTGCGTATTTATAAGTAGAAAATAGATAAAATACGTAGATAGATCTTAAAATAGAGTAGACGAGTTAGCATTACTAGAATTAAAGGACAAAATATGATAGTGTATGTAATTATAAACAAAAAAAAGTGAGATATATTGATGGAGACGGTATAGAGAGGATGAATTCTGCGGTATATCAGAGTAAACAAGTTAGCAGTACTAGAATTTAAAGAAAGAATAGGATAGTGTATGTGATTGTAAACGAAAAAAAGTCAAAATACATAGGTGGAGATGGTATAGGGAGAGTCATTTTTGCATTACATTAGAGTAGAGAGGTTAGCATTACTAGAATTTAAAGACAAAATATAGTAGTTTGTCATTGTAAGTAAAAAAAAAATATAGAGATGGAGAAGGAAGAGAGAGTATGAATTTTGCGTTACTATAATTTAAAGAAAGAATAGGATAGCTTACGTCATTGTAAGTGAAAAGAAAGTTGAAATACATGGATGGAGATGTTACAGAAAAGATGAATTATTCTGCGTTAGTATAATTTTTAAAAGACCAACAGAATATGAAGTTTCCTCCATTCGTTCATTTTTCATTTTTCACAGCGGGAGTAAAAGCTAAATGCCACGATAAGGTTGCGCATAAAGCAGTATATAAATGTGTATAGAGTTCGTATATGTTATAGAGGGCGATCAGCTCTTCATTACTACACTATACACAGACATACGATATATTTTTTCCTCCCTCCCGCCCGTTGTTTGTTGTTTTCGCCGCGGGGCCAAGCGATAAACGCCACAATTAGCCTCGAGGAATTATTGCTGTTCGATGCTTGCTAAACTTTTTTCGCTTTACGTCCTTCCTTCCTTCCGCTTGTTCAGTGTTGTGTGTGTGTGTGGAATAGGAAGGGCGGGTTGTGCGTGGCTGGATAGATAGATAGATGGACTGATAGATAGACCGGTAGGTAGATAGATACATAGATAGATAGATAGATAGATAGATGAATAGATAGACACATAGATAAATAGGAAGATAGAGAAATAGACAGACAGATAGATAGATTGGTAGGTAAAAAGATAGATAGATAGATGGATAGATAGATAAATTGATAGATAGATACACAGATACATAGATAGATATGAAGATAGATAAATAGACAGACAGATAGATTGATAGATAGGAAGGCAAAGAGATAGATAGATAGATAGATAGATAGATTGATTGATTGGTTGATAGGTTAACATTGATAAATAGATAATTGATTGATTGACTCACAGATAGATAGATCGATAGACACATTGAGATATAAGTAGACAGATATTTAGTGAACTAACCATACATTTGGCATTCGGTTCACAGACACTGATCATCAAAAGAAATACAAGACAAAAAAAAAAAAGAAAATAGAAAATTGATCAAAAAGAAAAGAAGGGAAGAGAAAAGAAAGACAAAAGGAAAATATGAAATGAGAAACAAAAAGATGAGAAAAGTAGATGTGAGAAAAGGTGCATGAAAACAGTAAAAAAGAGTATAGAGGTGAACATGTGAAAACAGCAGGACACTAGAACAGCAGCGAATGAAGGAAGGGAAGTAGTTGTTATCCCTTTGGATGCAGACCGCTTATCAGAAGACATCACCAAGCTGCAGGAGTGGAGCAATGAGTGGCTGCTACAATTCAATGAAGAAAAATGTAAAGCCATATACCTTGGGAGGGGAAACCCAGCATACCAATACCACAGGGGAAACACTCCACTATCCACCACAGAGGCAGAGAAAGACCTGGGAGTGTATGTTACCAGGCTACCAGTGAAAGGATATCCAGCACACCAATACCACTTGGGAAACACTCCACTATCCACCACAGAGGCAGAGAAAGACCTGGGAGTGTATGTTACCAGGCTACCAGTGAAGGGATATCCAGCACACCAATACCACATGGGAAACACTCCACTATCCACTACAGAGACAGAGAAAGACCTGGGAGTGTATGTTACCAGGCTACCAGTGAATGGATATCCAGCACACCAATACCACATGGGAAACACTCCACTATCCACCACAGAGGCAGAGAAAGACCTGGGAGTGTATGTTATCAGGCTACCAGTGAAGGGATATCCAGCACACCAATACCACATGGGAAACACTCCACTATCCACCACAGAGGCAGAGAAAGACCTGGGAGTATATGTTATCAGGCTACCAGTGAAGGGATATCCAGCACACCAATACCACATGGGAAACACTCCACTATCCACCACAGAGGCAGAGAAAGACCTGGAGTGTATGTTACCAGGCTACCAGTGAAGGGATATCCAGCACACCAATACCACATGGGGAACACTCCACTATCCACCACAGAGGCAGAGAAAGACCTGGGGCGGGATTCATCAAACCATTTACCGGACCTCTGTCTGGTAAGTCTCGCGGTATCTCCGCCCACCCGGTAAATCGGCATTTATCAGCCACTTACCGGAGCTGTGGTAAGGCCAAAAGTTACCGCGGCTCCGAGCACCCGTAACTGAGTTACCGCAGGCGTGGTAAGTGTTTAGACACTGCCGCGGCTCATGTTCGGAGGCGATTTTGAGCCTATGTATTTTTTACCTGTGACGTCCCCTACACCATCAGAAGCAGAAAAGCATGCAGATTTAGGATCTGGGCTTATAGAAGCGATGTGACGAAAACCAGCTGAGTACGAAGGAGTTGAAGAGAAATAAATGCAAGAAAATGTGTACTCCCTATTCATTTAACTTTGATTTTCGTATGTGTATTTACACATTATTGTTACAATTTTATGCTAGTGTGATGCAGAATTTTCTCAAGAAGATGATGGTGGTCTCCATTTTTCTCAAAAATGAATGCTGGGGTCAGGAAACGGGGTGGGAGTGAGGTGTGTGAAGTTGTCGGTTTGGGATGAACTTGGCAGACCCGTGCACGGCCTCAGGCCGGCTTCACTTGCAGGCCGCACTCTATAGTATGTAAGTCTGTGGAACTGTCCACCACATGACTTTTCCCTACTTGTTAAAACACTGCAGAGGGAATAATGTTCTGTCTGTGACAGTCACCTCCCGTCTCAAGTCTTCAATATTCTTGCTTTGGAGTTTAATGTCGTAAAATTTTGCTCTGACCTCCTCCACACTACTCACGAAGCCACTCATCACGCCATTCACCTCAGCAGCCACAACTTCCCACGCCCACACCCATTGCTTGGCTGCACCAGTGAGGCATGATGACAATGGCCCCCTAGCCAGTTTTGGTTGCGAGGGGTGAGTATGGGCAAACATTAGAGTAATACCCAATCTTGTGATAGCGAGGCACGCAGCTGGAGTTGGCGACGGAAAACTATGAAGGTAACATACAAAAATGTTCAGAATATTGCTAGGCTACATAAGCGAGTATATTTTTATTTCAAGAATAAATATACAAGTAACGTGCATTCATTCGTAAAAATCGCATCTAATTGAGGGATCACCACGCTAATTATTTGTTTTAAGGCAGTATTTACGCCTGTACAATACACATGTCTTGATTTTGAAGTCTGTGTTTTAGTAAACAAACGACACGTGAAAGCTGAAATACAGCATCAAAGGTCGCACGAGATTGGCTATCCAGCCCAACCAATCGTTGCTAGGGTGCGAGTTACCGGAGCGTTACCATACCGTTGATGAATGCCGTGTTTGAAAGATGCCGCAGCTCTGGTAGCGCTCCGGTAAATGTGAGAGATACCGGAGGCGTGGTTGGTAAGATTGATGAATCCGGGCCCTGGAGTGTATGTTACCAGGCTACCAGTGAAGGCCAAATCCGTGCCAGTCGCAGCGGACGGGTTAGAATATAAATGATCCAGACAAATTCAAAATACATTCGAATAAAATATTACATCAGGAAATGCGAAAAAAACTAATAAGAAATAAAACTAATAAGATATACTAAAAAAATATATATACACGCCTATAAAATAAAATAAAAATAACCCCTCAATACAACACAAACAATTAAAACGAAGGTACGAAGAGAATACTAGGGAATTTATAGACGCCCTGAGAAGTCGTTACATATACCAGGAACGTTGGCGTGTAGGTCACCGCTTGCGTGCGTAGCTTATGAATCTGAGGAGTGCGTGGGCCAGGCAACACACGGCTTGAGACTTTGGGCGCAGCAGCTGGTTAGTCTCTGTGTGTTGTAGGCTGTACTGACCATCGGCTCAAGGGTCAATGGATCGGAGATGAGCACTGAGGCCACGCGCAGCTAGTCTTTGCTTATTGTATACCCAACATTAGCTTCAGAGTCAATGGATCAGAGATGAGCACTGAGGCCACGCGCAGCTAGTCTTTGCTTATTGTATACCAACATTAGCTTCGGAATCAGTGGAACGGAGATGAGCACTGAGGCCACGCGGAGCTAGTTTTCGTTTATTGTATACCCACCATAAGCTTCAGAGTCAATGGATCGGAGATGAGCACTGAGGCCACGCGCAGCTAGTTTTCGTTTATTGTATACCCACCATAAGCTTCAGAGTCAATGGATCGGAGATGAGCACTGAAGCCACGCACAGCTAATCTTTGCTTATTGTAATCCCACTATAACCTTAAGGTAATGGATCGGAGATGAGCACTAAAGCCACGCGCAGCTAATCCTTGCTTATTGTATATCCACCATATGCTGAAGAGTCAAAGGAACGGAGATGAGCACTAAGGCCAGGCGTAGCTATATCGTTGGTCCTCCTCTCTATCATATACTCACTCTATACACATTTATATACATTGCTTTATGCCCTGTTATAGTTTATCCCCGCTATGAAAAAAAAGGGCTATGTTACTCGTACGTTCGTCTGTAGATTTTAGTGAAGCAGAACTATTATCTACCTGAATACGAACTCCTTTCATCTGTTCGATAGGCTTTCTGTTCCCTGTATTTCCATGTTTTACCTCTTGGTTTTCAGGACTCCGGCACACCTCACGCACTGATATTAATTAACAGGTGAGGGGTCTGTCATGCACGCTCTATTAAACAGGTAACTACACTTTATATAATGTTAGGTGTAGTGCATGGTGTTATTCCTTGCCACACCCCTTAATCCTCACCCTCTCTGATGAGTAATACAACATTAACGCAAATCCTCCCCATCCTTATAACAACATATTCAGCTACGTAACTACTCTTTATATGTTAGCTGTAGTGCGTGGTGTTACTCATCGCCATAACCCTTAATCCTTACTCTTCCTGATGAGTATTACAGCGTTTGCCTCTATTTTCGCCTTCCTTGTAGAGTATTAGTATTAACATCTACGTAAATACTCTTTATATGTTAACTATAGTGCATGATGTTATTCCTCGCCACAACCTTTAATCCTTATACCTTTCCTGATCATGTTACATTAACCTAAATTCTCCCCTTCCTCATAATTGCAGAACATCGGAATTAATATACCTCGTTGCTATTCAGGTATTATTATGTTTGCTGGTAGTGGCGCCTCCATCGGAATTAATATACCTCGTTGCTATTCAGGTATTATTATGTTTGCTGGTAGTGGCGCCTCCATCGGAATTAATATCCTTCGTTGCTATTCAGGTATTATTAAGTTTGCTGGTAGTGGCGCCTCGACGGATAAACTCAACCTCTCCAAGATACAGAAAATTGAAAGGATCCATCTATGAGGTTTGCCATTCACGTGTATTATTATGCTATTCATGTGCTATTGTGTTTATTAAGTTTGCTGGTAGTGGCGCCTCGAGGGATAAACTCAAGCTCTCCGTTTCCAAGATACAGAAAATTGAAAGGATCCATCTGTGAGGTTTGCCATCAGCGCGAGGAACCAGGGACCATATTCTCAAACATTTCGGGGATCACACACCCACATTTCATAGGGCTTTCGTTACGGCTTTGGGCCATTTCCAGAGGTAGTTTAATGAACCTGGCAGTAGTTTGACCCTTCTTCTGTATTTTGAACATAAGGAAACACTCATGAGAATCCGATTATCTCCTTTTTGGCCTTTGGAAATAGCTGACGTGAGAGGTGGAAGCGTCTGAGAATACCAACCCTGGAGCACCGTGTAAAGCTGGCGTCGTTGCGGGCGGGGAGAGCGGTGCTGCGGCGCGACACACGGCGGGTCTGGGTTTCAGTTCCAGCACCATTTCAAGGCGATCGTTGAGCGGAATACACTGTCATGAAACTCAGCGTATGCGGGTATAAAAGGAAGGAACGCGAGGGTCTCCGGTAGCGCTGCGAACAGTGTGGTGTGGAGAAACGGGCGGACTCAGGGCGTGTATGTGTGTGAGTGTGAGAGAGAGAGAGAGAGAAAGAGGAGGAAGGGAAAGGCGTAAGAATTTGTTAAACGTGTAGACTCGTAGAGGAAGGAAGAAATGGTGTCTTAGAGGGACCACATCGCCTATAGTGTGTCTAAAAACCACGAACTACAGGGTACCTATGTATGAGTGTTTGAGAGAGAGGAGGAAGGAAAGCCGAAAGATCTGTTTTAGTAGAGGAAGGAAGGAGTGGAGTCATGCATTGGCCACATAACTATAGCATGGTGTCTAAGAACCAAGGTGTTTATGTGTGTTTGAGAGAGAGAGGAATGAAGAGGCGTTAGATATGGTATGCATGTAGAGGAAGAAGTGAAGGGCATTGCAGGGGTCACATTACTTACAGTGTGGCGTCTAGAAACCAGGGACTCAAAGATATGTGAGAGAAAGAGAGGAAGACAGACAGACAGACAGACAGACAGACAGATAGGGAATTAGTTTATAAAGAGGAAAAAAACGGAAAAAAGGAGATGGGAGAAATTAGAGTAAAGAAAAAAGGGTAAAATGAGAGAGAGAGAGAGAGAGAGAGAGAGAGAGAGAGAGTGGTTATCTTTATCATGTATATGTGTGGTGTGTGTGTGTGTGTGTGTGTGTGTGTGTGTGTGTGTGTGTGTGTGTGTGTCCACGTACGTTTGAGCACCTGCACCGCACTGATTTTAATTGGCAACACTATCTACTATCTTACGCACACACACACACACACACACACACACACACACACACACACACACACACACACATACTCGTTCAGGGTTGAGGAAGGGTTTGCTGTCAAGAGTAAATTGTCTCTTGATTTGAGTCGCCGATGTTTTATGGATGGCGAGGAGCTTCATGAATCGTGCGAGGAAAAAATCTTGTTGGTAATGACACGGCGCTGTCCTTATTATTACAGCAAGAGAGAGAGAGAGAGAGAGAGAGAGAGAGAGAGAGAGAGAATGTCTCGGTCTGGGTCTGGGTGTGGGTGTGTCAGCCCCGAAATGGTAGATAAATGGACCCTACCGTTTCGTCTTTCACCTTTCCTTTTTTTCTTTTGATTTCGTTCCTTCCTTCCCTCCTTCCCTTCCTCCTCCTCCTTCCCTTCCTCCTTCCCTTCCTCCTTCCCTTCTGCTTGTTCCTTTTCTTCCTCCTCCCTTCCCATCTTCCTTCTTCCTACTCTTTCTCCTTTCTTCTCTTCATCTTTCCTTTCTCCTTCCTCCTCCTTCCCTTCCCTCTATTAAATTTATGTGTTGGTATCTTTCTCGTTTTCTTGTAACTCCTCTTTCACACGCCCTCTCCCCTCCTTCCATGTTCCTCTCCTCTTTTATCGCCTTTTTCTTGCTCCTCCTCTTCGTTTCACTGTTTCTGGTCATCACCTCTCTCTGTTTTCCATCTTACGTCTCTCTCTTCTCCTCCTCCTCCTCCGACTCCTCCTTCTCTTCTTTATTTATTTGTTTCTTTATCTCCTTCCTCTTTCTTACCTTACTCTGATTCTTCCTTCCCTTCCTTTCCTTTCCTTCCCTCTTTTCTTACTACTTCTTCTTCTCTTTCCTTTTCTTCCTACTTCCCTTCTGCTTGTTCTTTCTCTTCCTCCTTCCTTCCCTATCTCCTTTCTTCGCTTACTCTTCCTCCTCCTTCCCTTCCTCCTTCCTATCTTCTCTGGTTGCTCTTTTTTCTCTTCCTTATCCTTCATCGCAGTCTGGCGAACCACTACATGTTGTGCAAGAGGAAAGAGACCTCGGGGTCACCATCAGCAGTGACTTGAAACAAACAAAACACTGCAAGTCCGCTTGTAAGAAAGCCAATACAATGCTTGGGTTCATATCGAGGAACTTCGAATACAAGACGCCGGGAGTTATGTTATCCTTGCATAATTCGCTGGTAAGGCCCCACCTGGAATACGCCGTGCAATTCTGGTCTCCTAATTACAGGAAAGACATTGAATTACTTGAGAGAGTACAGCGCCGCGCCACGAAGATGATACCATCACTGAGGACGAAGCCCTGTGAAGAGCGACTCGAGCGACTCAACCTCTTCACGTTGGAAAAGAGACGCCTGCGGGGAGACATGATACAAGTCTTTAAGTACCTGAACAAGCTCAGCAACGTTGATCACTCCAAACTCTTCACGCTACAAACTAACCTGAGAACAAGAAACAACGGAAAAACAATTCAAGCAAAGCGATGCAATACCGACATCGGCAGGAGTTATTTCTCGAATAGAGTTGTTCGCCACTGGAACAGCCTTCCTGCAGAAGTGGTTAGCGCAGAGACCATCAACTCCTTCAAGAAACGCATTGATCGCCACTTTGCTGCAACGGGAGTGAACTGAACGTTCCCAAGAGTAGGTACACAAGTGCTTTAATCCTTCCCTGCAAGCCACTCCTGTGGCAAACGGATTGATTAAATCACTGAACGCAGGCAGCCTAGTAATGAGCCAACAGGCTTTCTGCTGCCTGCTAGTCCATGTTTCCATGTTTATCTCCCTCTTCCTTTCCCTCTCCTTCTCTCACATTTCTTCCTCTTACCCTCCTCCTTCTCTTCTTCTTTTCCTCTCTTCCTCCTACCACAAGCCCACCATGGATGACTACCCAGGTTCAACGGGCGATTAATTTAAAGAAGAGAAAATACAACTTGCTCAAGGAAAACGGCACTGACGAGGCACGCGAACAGTATCATCAAAGCCTCAGAGCTTGCAGAACACTCATTCGCCAGCGTAAACGCGACCATGAAAAGCAAATTGCACGCGAAGCCAAGTCCAACCCGAAAAAGTTCTTCACGTATTATAAGAACCAAAAAGAAGACAAAATGCAATATCGGTCCCCTAAAGGATGAAGGTGACGTGCTAACACAGGACAGTAGACAAATGGTCGAAATCCTAAACAGAAACTTCGCGTCTGTGTTCACGGTCGAGAATACCCAGTCCGTACCCGAGAGCCCTACCCCACCGATGGGAATCACTCCCCTAGAAATTGGCACAATCGAAGAACGGGATGTGAAGAAGTACCTAGACAAACTCGAGACAAACAAGTCCACCGGACCCGACGACTTGTCACCCAGGCTGCTCAAGGAACTCAAGCAGCAAATCCTCAAGCCACTCACCACCATCTACAATCTGTCACTACAACAAAACAAAGTCCCAAAAGACTGGAAACAAGCGAATGTAACTCGGATCTACAAAAAGGGAGACAAAAGTGTGGCCCTAAACTACAGACCAATCAGCCTGACCTCTGTGGCGGGAAAAATCCTCGAGAAGATCATCAGAGACAAACTCGTTAGGTTCCTTGAAGACAACAACATCATTTCCGATGCTCAGCACGGTTTCAGGAACAAGCGCTCTTGCTTAACCAATTTATTGGACTTCTTCCAAGGTATCTATGAAAACTGGGATAATCATATCCCCAGCGATGTTATATATCTAGACTTTCAGAAAGCCTTTGACAAAGTGCCACACGAAAGACTCCTCAAGAAACTTAAGTCGGCGGGATTAGGCGGCAATCTGACAACGTGGATCAAGGACTGGCTCACTGGAAGAAAACAACGAGTTGTACTCAACGGACAGGCCTCCGAGTGGCTCCCGGTCACAAGTGGAGTGCCACAGGGGTCAGTGCTAGGACCCATACTTTTCATCATATATATCAACGACCTAGAACTAGGATTGAAATCCAATCTTTCAAAATTTGCCGACGACACAAAGGTGGGTGGGAAGGCCCTCACAACGGCAGACTGCGAAATTATCCAGAGAGACCTGGACCAGATCACTCGTTGGTCAGAAAAATGGCAGATGTCCTTCAACACTACCAAATGTAAAGTAATGCATATCGGATCCAGAAACAGCAACCACACATACCACATGGGTGGCGAACCACCATGTTGTGCAAGAGGAAAGAGACCTCGGGGTCACCATCAGCAGTGACTTGAAACAAACAAAACACTGCAAGTCCGCCTGTAAGAAAGCCAATACAATGCTTGGGTTCATAGCGAGGAACTTCTAATACAAGACGCCGGGAGTTATGTTATCCTTGTATAATTCGCTGGTAAGGCCCCACTTGGAATACGCCGTGCAATTCTGGTCTCCTAATTACAGGAAAGACATTGAATTACTTGAGAGAGTACAGCGCCGCGCCACGAAGACGATACCATCACTGAGGACGAAGCCCTATGAAGAGAGACTCGAGCGACTCAACCTCTTCACGTTGGAAAAGAGACGCCTGCGGGGAGACATGATACAAGTCTTTAAGTACCTGAACAAGCTCAGCAACGTTGATCACTCCAAACTCTTCACGCTACAAACTAACCTGAGAACAAGAAACAACGGAAAAACAATTCAAGCAAAGCGATGCAATACCAACATCGGCAGGAGTTATTTCTCGAATAGAGTTGTTCGCCACTGGAACAGCCTTCCTGCAGAAGTGATTAGCGCAGAGACCATCAATTCCTTCAAGAAACGCATTGATCGCCACTTTGCTGCATCGGGAGTGACCTGAACGTTCCCAAGAGTAGGTACACAAGTGCTTTAATCCTTCCCTGCAAGCCACTCCTATGGCAAACGGATTGATTAAATCACTGAGCGCAGGCAGCCTAGTAATGAGCCAACAGGCTTTCTGCTGCCTGCTAGTCCATGTTTCCATGTTTCCATGTTTTACTCCTCTTCCATCTTCTTCCATCTGTCCACTTCACTCGTTCGGAAAAGTCTACAGTGTCTTTTCTCGTCTCGTTATGGATAAGTTTGCTTTTCTCTCTCTCTCTCTCTCTCTCGCTTGTCTATCTATCTATCTCTTATCTATCTCTATTTATCTATTTATCCTGCATTATTTCTTAGGTATTTGCACGTACTATTTTACCATCATATTAATCATCTGTATTCAATTTTATGTATTTGGTTTTATGTTGTATTGAGATTGTTATGTATTATGTATTTACTGCTGTGTGTGTTATCTTCATCTATTGGAAATTTATGTACGGTAAGGAAGGTCAGCAACGCACTAAGACCTTAACAAATATACAACACGGTAAGTATCCTATGCAGTGTAGACGAATGAGAAATAGATTCGTCCTCCAAGAAGCTCCACAGCTACATCCATTGTTATAGAAGGCGGCTGCTTGGGGGAAAGGAGGTTGGATTTAGATGTCAATGTGTAGGGAAACGTTAGAAGAGCGGCGATATTTTTTTTAGTTAATTTGGGATACGAAGACAAGTTTATTTTCTTTTTTTAGGTTAGGATAATTTGTTATACAGAGTTATCGGATTATTTAGCAGACTTCAGTGGTGTATTTTAGAGAGACCGACTACAGTGGTGGTCATTGTCTCTTTTAATTTTATTTGCTTTGAGAAATGATACATTATGCTTCCTCATTTTGCATCTAACTCGAATCTGAAGATGGTTTTTACTCTGAATTCAAGCCTGTATGAATTATATGGCTGTATGAGTAGCAATGGAAGAAGATGATGATGATGATGATGATGATGATGATGATGATGATGATGATGATGCAAATGATGATGTGAGAGAGAACGAGAGCAAACGAAAGAGCGAGAGAGAACGAATGAGCGAGAGACCAAGAAAACGAGAGAAACCGAACCTGAAAGAAACCGAGACCTAGACAACGAGAGACCAAGGAACCGAAAGACCTAGACACCGAAACCTGGAGACCAAGAAACCGTAACCGACACCAAGAGAACGAGACCAAGAGCCTGAAAGAGACCGAGAGAGAGAGAGAGAGAGAGAGAGAGAGAGAGAGAGAGAGCCCAGGCCAAGCTTCACTCTCCCAGATCATTATGTAGATTATGTTTGGGCAAAGTTAACCGCCCATACATATTTATCAACAGGCATCGCGGTCCTACATATACAATTTCCCCCATTCTTCACATCTCGGTAGGATACACAATCCAGGGAGGGGAGCGAGAGGCGCGTGGCTGTGCGTGCTGGCCCTGAGGCGGGACACGAGGAGAGAGGGAGGGAGGCTTGAAGCGCGTCTTGGTGGGTGCCTTCCGCGTGAGGACCCTCAAAAACCTTTACTTCAAGATGTACCCAAGAATAGCCCTGCGTGAGAATCTGAATAGATAGATATATAGATAAATAGAGATAGATAGAGGGTGATTGATATATATATATATATATATATATATATATATATATATATAGAGAGAGAGAGAGAGAGACAGAGGCCTCGAGGAGTAGTGTGTCTCTGTTCTCCTCTTCATTTTTCTTCATCTCTCCTCCTCCTCCTCCTCCTCCTCATTTGAAGATAAGTGGTAGAAGATTTTCGTCGCACGAAGCTAAACACTTCTTCTTCAATCGAGTTGTTAATGTTTGGAACTCTCTACCTTGTGATGTCATTGATAGTACAACAGTTACGGCCTTCAAGAATAGATTAGACAAGTGTTTTGAATCCAACCAGCAACTAAGATATTACTCATTGTCGTAATAACGTTAAGTTCTTTCGAATACTGGTGTCCTTGTCCGCTTTTATCGCCCGGTTAGTGGTAGCAGTAATGGTAGTTCTTTCCTCTTTCGTACATAATTTCCATGCAGTTTTACCATGCGTCATGGTTCTTGTTCCGTTCCTGCCAGCGTTGGCGGGAGGGATGTGGGGGAGGAGCCTTCGCCTCTACTGTCCTTCATCTTCCACCCTTGATTAGATAGTTAGTGTAACTTGTCACAAACAGCCTCGTAAGGACCAGCAGGTCTGCTGTTGTTTGTTCTTTCTTTGTGTTACTTTGTGCTCCTCCGCCTCCTCCTCTTCCTCCTCCTCCTCCTCCACAAACTAACCTGAGATACAAACTAACTTGAGAACAAGAAACAACTACAAACTAACCTGAGAACAAGAAACAACGGAAAAACAATTCAAGCAAAGCGATGCAATACCGACATCGGCAGGAGTTGTTTCTCGAATAGAGTTGTTCGCCACTGGAACAGTCTTCCTGCAGCAGTGGTTAGCGCAGAGACCATCAACTCCTTCAAGAAACGCATTGATCGTCACTTTGCTGCATCGGGAGTGAACTGAATGTACCCAAGAGTAGATACACAAGTGCTTTAATCCTTCCCTGCAAGCCACTCCTATGGCAAACGGATTGATTAAATCACTGAACGCAGGCAGCCTAGTACTGAGCCAACAGGCTTTCTGCTGCCTGCTAGTCCATGTTTCCTCCTCCTCCTCCTCCTCCTCCTCCTCCTCTCCCGGGCAATCCAAAACTTAATCGTCTGTGAGTGTGAAGCGGGCAGCGGGGAGAGGGTGTGAGAGGGAGGAGGAAGAGGGGGAGGAGGAGGAGGAGGAGAAACTGACCCTGTGTTACAATGGAAAAGGGTAAAGAAGAAGAAAGGAAGGAGAGAAGAGGAAAAGAAGAGAAATAGAACAGAAATGGAGATAAAGAGAAAGAAACGGGGAAAACGCAAAAGAAGAAGAGAAAGAAAAAAGGAAAAAGAAAGTGAGAAAACGAAGAAAAGGAGAGAAGGAAAAAAAAAAAAAGAGTGAAATACTATGTGTTTGTGTGTGTGTATGTGTGTGTGCGTGAGGGCCCACCTCCACGTGTGTCAAGAGGAAGCACCTCCACTCTTATTTAGGGGGCGTAAAGGCGTTTCACAATAGCACAGGTACGGCCATTAACCTTGACTTGACAAAATTTACACCTCGGGGAAATATAGGAGCGCCGTAAAATGCTAGTAGTGATAGTAGTAGTGGTAGTAGTAGTAGTATTGGTAGGAGAGGAGGAGGAGGAGGAGGGGTAGTAGTGGTGGTAGGAGTAGTAGTAGTAGTGGTAATAGTAGAAGTAGTAGTAGTAGGAGTTATTTATGATGTAAGTTTTTTGTGTGTGTGTTTGTATTTCCGTTTGCTCGTCTGTTTGTCTTCTTACCTTTTCCTTCCTTCTTTGTTTCATTCCCTCCTTCCTTCCTTCCTTTCTCTCTTCCTTCTTTTCTTTCTTTCTTCCCTCCTTTCATCCTTTCAATCAGTCAGTCAGTCAGTCAGTCAGTCAGCCAGTCAGTCATTCCTACGTTATTTCCTTCAGATCTGCCTTCCTTGCGTCCGTACCTTCCGTCCCTCCTTCCTTCCCTTCCCTTCCCCTCCCCTTCCCTCCCTCACAGTTAAATTACAATCCGTGGGTGTAGGCAGTTCGTTTTTAAGCATTTTAACAGACTTTTTGACTGGTCGTAGTCAATGAGTTGCAATTGATGATGCTTTTGGATCTTTCTGCCCTGTTAGGTCAGGCGTTCCCCAAGGCAGTGTATTGGGTCAACTGCTTTTATCTTTTTACTAGTGATATGTGGAATGGTATTTATCAAAATGATTGCTTATGCCGATGATACCAGCCTCTATGTACATACCTATATCTTCGCCCCAACATAGAAAAATTGTTCCCGAGACTCTCCAAGTTGACATTAATAAAATCATGTCCTGGTGCAATCAATGGGGGGTGAAATTAAACCCGTCTAAAACCCAGAGTCTATTATTAGTAGATCTAGGACCTACCAGCCTGTTCATCCTCCTGTTATTATTAATGGTACACGTATTAGAGATTGCACATCCTTAACATTGCTTGGTGTTACTTTTGACTCTAAATTAACTTTTGAGAAACACATACGGCAGTTGGTGGCATCAATTTCCCCCAAAACAGGGTTGTTTCGTAAATGCAAGAAGATACATCAGGATGGTTCAGTTATTTTACGGAGTTTTTACTCATTCATCCTCCCTTCCTTTGAATATTGCTCCCCTGTATGGCTTTCAGCTGCAAACCCCCATTTTCATCTTTTGGAGAGGACCTTCAATAATATTAGATTCCTACTACCCAATCTTAACATTACATTAGAGCATCGCTGGTTGGTAGGAAGTTTGACATTTCTATATAAAACTGTTAGTACTAATGACCATCCCCTTCATAGTAAACTTCCCCCACCTTTTAACCATGTTCGTGCTACTAGGTTCACATAATCCCTTAATAGTAGAGCTTTACCATATATATATACGATGCAATACTAATCAGTTTTCAAGATCATTAATCCCTGCCCTAAAGAAACTATGGAACTCTCTTCCAGAAGAGGTTGTTAATTCCTGTTCATCTAATTTATTGAAAAATAGGGTTAACTCCTTTCTTCTAAAACATCACATCTCATTTCCATAGCTATGCTGGGCCCTCCTTAGAGACACAGTCACGTTTGGGGTTATAGTCATTTTGACTATTCTTTGGGGCTCCCTCCTAGCTCTGATAATAATAATAATATTATTAATAATAATAATAATAATAATAATAATAATAATAATAATAATAATAATAATAATAATAATAATAATAATAATAACACTGGGATGTCTCATGACACCACACCGATATTGATCTAGACAGGGGTGGCAGGGCTGCAGGGGAAGAAGTGGGTGGCTGGGGAAGACAATGAGTGCTCAGGACTGACTGTAAGCAGCTGTTTGGGGTGAGTGGATGTCGTGCCTTTCATGGGCACTCCTTAATTATGTAGGCTCATTATACTTCAAAGCAGCTAAATTAGTGATCATCTAAACCAGAAAGTAAAATTAGTAGTTTATTTACCAAGTCTTATAAGGCACCGTTATCGAACACAGGATTATCATCTGTCAAATAATATAGGTAGCGTGACTTTGAGAATAACTATGACTCCCTTGGGGTAACCGAGCACGCTCAGCCTCCTTGACCACCCGTAAGGCGCGCCCCAGCTTGCACGCAGCGTGGTTTATGGCCTCTTGGTGCAAAGGTTCGCAGGAAAGCTGTGTGTCCCGCAGTACTGAGACAAAATAACGTTCCTGCCGAGCGCTGCAGACCATATCGAAGTGACGAGAGTCAAGGCAGCGCAGGTTCAAATGGCGGGAGTGTCAAAAAACTGTTAACGGAGCGCACAGTGCGTGCCCGAGCTTAAGCCTCGTAGCCTGCCTGAACCACAGACTGGATTAGGTGAGTAGGGCTCCGTCCCCGTGGAGAAGGCGTGCGGGTAGCCCAACATTCCTGCGGGAGTGGAAGGGAATAAGAAATGCGAATATGTACCGCCCTCGGTCCCACTTGTGAAAAAAGGTTTGACTTATGCTTGCGGTAAGGCGAGTAAAGGGGCCCGCAGGGGTCGAGAGTCCCGTGGGCCAGCTCGTCTGGGTGGTGCGGGCTGGCTAGAACACATGGTTACTTCTGGTGACTGGGCTCCCCGTGGTCCCGCTGGACGCACTGCGCAGGGGGCTACCCGCCCCCCCTGGCTCGGAAGGGCAACGCAGTGTGACTAAACAGTCACTGGTTTACCGCGAAAGCGGATGCGCCAGGAGATCTTTGCCTCCCTGGTTTTCCGTCCCACCCACATCCAGGGTGGGAGGGCCCTGGCGTAGTTGCCCGGCACTGTGGCCTTGCGGGCTCTCGCCGGGCGTATAGGGTAGCGCCCTGGGGTGCCTACCCGGGCGTTCGGGTTGTGGAGGGTTCTGAATATCTCCCTGTTGGCTCGCTGCTTCCGGGAAGACTCTTGCCCATCCTCTGAATTGACTCGAGTGGTAAAGTCCGTGGTGCTCGTAGCCGTCGAGGTTACCTTATGGTAGCTACGAAGCGATAAAGCCACGGACGCGCATCCGAAAACAGCACAGAGTGTCGGCCTTCCAGTTTTGTAAAACTGGACCCGTAAAAAGTTTTTTGCGGCAGTGCTGGGTCTGCGAAAAAGCCTACGTGGTTAACACGATGGTGCAGACTTGGGCGGTTAAGCTGTCGCAAATACCTGGGCCTTTCTGGGTTGGGTCCAGGCCCCGCTGCTGTGATTGGTCAGGCAGGGGAACATTAGCTGCTGCCTATGAAAACGGGGCTAGGCACCCCAGCAATGGGTTAGCGGCAGGGCTGTCGCGCCTAATTGCCGAACCCCAAGTAACAGACCCCCGAGGTGCAGCAGGACTGCGTTAAGCCGGGAGGTGATTGCCGCAGTGCTAGCCGTGACGACGTTGTTCGTTTCCTTTTCTCAGCGGAGACCTTTCAATCGCGCGCATTTCGCCACCCGGTGCAGACTGACTGCTTTAAGCCACGGGGCGTACCATATTATGAGTATGATTAGAAGCAAACATGCAGTACTCTGCCGCTGCCTTTATGGCAGGCCATGGTCAAGCTCATACTCGATTCTCTGTGGTGCGGATGCCGGTGGGTATCGTGATTCGGCCCGCACCCCTGCGTGAGCTGTTGGACCCGTGCCCTTCTGACTAAACATCGGCTATTCGGCGCGAGAAAGTCGTTCAGTTTGATACCTGATGCCTCAGTACTCACCTGTCCGATGCGTCGTACCGCACTAAAGCCATGTAAAAATACCTTCCAAATGGAGATGTACGATTCCCTGTGTTAGGCGGGGCTCCACGCTCCCTGCCCCTACTGGCTCAGTCTTTTTGTGTATGGGACATTGGGTGGATAACAAGTGGCGCGTTTTTAAAGGGGGAGGTGGAGACCGCAGTAACTATAATTGTTGTGAGATTCTGATGGTGAACTAGGGTCAAGGACAGGGTCCAGCCTTATGAGACTAAATTGTGTCCTCGTAACACTTAGAGCTTACTTTAATTGCTTATAAACCAGCACAAACACACTGGATAAACTATCGGTTAAACTAACATATAAACACGAAAATAAGTAGCACCGACACCAAGAAAACATAGCAAGTGTTCCCACTAACATGGGGTAACATGTACCTGCTCACTCGGTTTTAACAGCACGGAGCCTTGACTACAACTAGTGAGTATTTGCATTCACCGTTGTTACCCCAGAGAATGACACACATACCATTTGTCCTTTTCCTCTCTCCTCCTCCCGCACACTGCTGCACACAACATGCTGGCTTGGGTCCCGACGGCGGCCAGCCAGCCTACTATCAGACAGACTTGCTTCTACGCCTCTGTATGTGGCGATACCTCGTATAAGTCCTCATATATAATATTATAGTCAAGTATATTGAACACTGAGCAGCTCTGCCCTCACCTGCATGGGGCGATACCTCGTACAAGAGTGACTCGCTCCCTCGGCCTAGGGCGAGAGGACTGGCCTCCTATAAACACTTGCCTGCGCCCTGACGGGCTGGGGCCGACTACCATCCAAGCCCTTCAAGCAAGCCTACCAGCGCTAAAAGGCGTAGACGTAAAAAAAAATCTCTTCCCAAAAATGCTTTGGTGTGTTGTCTTTGAGTGCCAAAAGTATTCACAGGTTAGGCCTACTTGAGACCTGAGATTTCCTTCATAGGCTTCCAATATCAATGCGTATAAAAGTTACTGCTATTATAATTCCATTATAAATATTTGCCATATATATATATATATATATATATATATATATATATATATATATATATATATATATATATATATATATATATATATATATATATATATATATATATATATATATATATATATATATATATATATATATATATATATATATATATATATATATATATATTACTGCAGAGCAGGGCTATGTGGGACACTTTTCATGTTTTGGGGGTTACTAGGGTCTGAAATGAAAATCTTGTAACATTTGAAATGCTTTGTTTCAAATGAAAAGACGTACAAAACTATGTACTTTCATATACATCTGTTGAAAATAATGATACTCTAAATGCTTTTCCATAATTCAACATAATTAAACATTTTCTACCACAGGCATTGGGGCAATGTGGGACATGCTAGAATTAGGGCAATGTTTTTTGTTTTGTTTTAATGTATGTACCTATTGCGCCAGTAGGCTTGCTTGAGGGCCTGGATGGTATTCAGTCCCAGCCCGTCATGGCGCAGGCAAGTGTTTACAGTGGCGCCATCTTCTCTTGGCTCATGCTGCCCCGGAACTCGTTCTGGATTCTTGGACTACTTCCTCTAAAGTCCGGGGTGGTGGGTGGTCTTCAGGACAGCATGTGGGTAGTTTTAAACCACTCGGAGGTGACTGAAATTCCAGGTGGTAGCGTGAGGATTCGAACTCTTGTCGTCCATCACGCGGTGAATGTGGGCCAACACGGTACCACTTGAGCCACCGCCTGCAATGTTGATCAATCTTAAAGTGGTAGAGATACCTGCATTAAAAATGTCATCACCTATACTGCTAATAAATTTGACCTGTGGTGCCCTTCTTGACTTTGAGTGTTTCTTTACCCAACTTGGTTACTTAATCCCCAGTTAGTAGCAGAGGGTAGGGGTGTCCTGCCCGAGACAGTCCTTGCCCCGGACGGTCCTCCCTACCTTCTCTGCTACTACCTGGGGATTCAAGAACTCCTGTGAGCCGAAAACACTTAAAGTGAAAAAATGGTACCACAGGTCCTACCTATCTCTAACAGTATGAGGGATAAACATTAATGAATCTCCAGATCAGTGGTAGTCCTGAGATATGCCTTTACAGCAATGTGAAACGGTGAGTGCTTAAATAGGAAAGTTATTATTTTTTTTTTATTAACCTTAGTTATGTGGAACACCCGCTGGGGCAATGTGGAACACCCTCTGGGGGTAATGCGGGCAGCCATCTACACAACGCAAATGAACCTCATTCTAATTTTTCCAGGGAAAGATTACCAAACAAAACAGATCCCAATCTGCAGCCGAGCGTTGTGGGTTGCCAGTAGTCGCAGAGCTACACTGTTGCCAACCCAGTGAAACAACAACTCTCTCTCTCTCTCTCTCTCTCTCTCTCTCTCTCTCTCTCTCTCTCTCTCTCTCTCTCTCTCTCTCTCTCTCTCTCTCTCTCTCTCTCTCTCTTTCTCTCTAATGAGAGGGATTGTTTACCTACTGGAATGGCAACGAAGTGTAGCTCTGTGACTACTGGTAACCCCACAACGCTCGGCTGCAGACTGGGATCTGTTCTTTGGTGCCTATCGCTGTAAAAATTTGAAGGAGGTTCATTTGCATTATGTAGATAGCCGTTTCCACATTACCCCCAGAGGGTGTTCCACTTTGCCCAGCAGGTGTTCCACATAGCCCCAGTTGATAAAAAAAAAATAATAAATTTCCTATTTAAGCACTCACCGTGTCCTACTTTTAAGTACATAAACTGGACTCACATTGGTATATAGTTCAAAAGCTGGATATTATAGAAATAAACTAAAGGATGTCATTAACCTTAACGGTTTACTTTAAAATAACTCCCCTTAAAACATCAGAATTGGAAAAAAAAGTAAATAAATTTTAATGCATGTCATTACTATATTCTTTTCCACAATTGACATTAATGTTTAAGGATCAATTGAACACTTATAAGGCATTCTAACCTGTCTTACCAACATATAGGACTATTTGGTCACATTACCCCTAATGACATTGCCCTGGCGTCCCACATAGCTCCGCTTTACGGTATATATATATATATATATATATATATATATATATATATATATATATATATATATATATATATATATATATATATATATATATATATATATATATATATATATATATATATATATATATAATTACTGCAGAAGCAGGGGCTATGTGGGGACACTTTTTCATGTTTTGGGGATTTATAGGGTCTGAAATGAAAATCTTGTAACATGTTTAAATGCTTTTGTTTCATATGAAAAGACGTACAAAACTATGTACTTTCATATACATCTATTGAAATAATGATACTCTAAATGCTTTGTTTCATATGAAAGACGTACAAAACTATGTACTTTCATATACATCTATTGAAAATAATGATACTCTAAATGCTCATAATTCAACATAATTAAAAACATTTTTCTACCACAGACGCACTGGGGGCAATAATGGGACATGCTAGATTAGGGCAATGTTTTTTTGTTTTGTTTTAATGTATGTACCTAATGTGCTTAGCCAGTAGGCTTGCTTGAGGGCCTGGATGGTATTCGATCCCAGCCCGTGCATGGCGCGAGCAAGTGTTTACAGTCGCGCCATCTTCTCTTAGCTCATGCTGCCCCCGGAACTCGTTCTGGATAACTTGGACTGCTTCCTCTAGAGTCCAGGGGGTGGTGGGTGGTCTTCAGGACAGCATGTGGGTAGTTTTAAACCACTCGGCGGTGACTGAAAATTCCGAGGTGGTAGCGTGATTCGAACTCTTGTCGTCCATCACGCGGTGAATGTGGAGCCAACACAGTGCCACTTGAGCCACCGCCTGCCCAATATTCGATCAATCTTAAAGTGGTGAGAGACACCTGCATTAAAATGTCATCTACCCTATACTGCTAATAAATTTTGACCTGTGGTGCCCTTCTTGACTTTGAGTGTTTCTTTACAACGGATTTGCCAATCCCCAGTTAGTAGCAGAGGGGTAAAGGGGTGTGTCCTGCCCGAGACAGTCGCTTGCCCCGGACGGTCCCTCCCCTACCTTCTGCTACTACCTGGGGATTAAGGAACTCCTTTGTGAGGAAACACACTTAAAGTGAAAGAGTGAAAAATGTGGTACCACACAGGTCACATATACTAGCAGTATAGGGGACTGACATTTGGTGGGATGCCAGATCAGTGGTAGTCCTGAGATATGTCTTTTGCAGCAATGTGAAACGGTGAGTGCTTAAATAGGAAAGTGTATTATTTTTTTATTAACCTTAGTTATGTGGAACACTGCCACGCAGGGGCAATGTGGAACACCCTCTGGGGAGGTAATGCGGAACTGACCATCTACACAACGCAAATGAACCTCATTCTAATTTTTTCCAGGAAAGGTACCAAACAAAACAGATCCCAATCACAGCCGAGAAGCGTTGGTGGGTTGCCAGTAGTCGCAGAGGCTACACTGTTGCCAACCCAGTGAAACAACTCTCTCTCTCTCTCCTCTCTCTCTCTCTCTCTCTCTCTCTCTCTCTCTCTCTCTCTCTCTCTCTCTCTCTCCTAATGAGAGAGATGTTGCCCCCGCTGGAATGGCAACAGGTGTAGCTCTGTGACTACTGGTAACCCACAACGCTCGGCTGCAGACTGGGATCTGTTTGTTTGGTGCCTATCGCTGTATAAAATTTTGAAGAGGAGGTTCATTTGCATTGTGTAGATGGCCGTTCCACGGCATTACCCCCCAGAGGGGTGTTCCACTTTGCCCCAGCCGAGGTGTTCCACATAGCCCCAGTTGATAAAAAAAAAATAATAAATTTCCTATTTAAAAGCGCACTCACCGTGTCACACTGCTGCAAGTACATAAACTGGACTCACACATTGGGTATGTAGTTCAAAGCTGGATATTATAGAAATAAACTAAAGGATGTCATTAACCTTAGCAGTTTACTTTAAAAATAACTCCTTAAAACATATCAGAATTGGAAAAAAGTAAATACATCATTTTAATGCATGTCACACATTACCTATATTCTTTTCACCCAATTGACAGTATTTAATGTTTAAGGATCAATTGAACACTTATAAGGCATTACTAACCTGTCTTACCAACATATAGGACTATTTGGTCCGCATTACTAATACCCCACATTGCCCTGACGTCCCACATAGCTCACTTTGCAGGTATATATATATATATATATATATATATATATATATATATATATATATATATATATATATATATATATATATATATATATATATATATATTTTTTTTTACATAGGGGAAAATACCATTACAATTATATATTAGTACATTTCAGGCCATTACATTGAGAGTGTGAGTGATATTTCAGGTGGCTATTTTACTAAGTAACGTATAGAAGTGGGTGGGCTGGGGAGAAGACAGTGTGTTACTGACTGACTGTGCCAACGCTGTTTTGTGTGTGTGGGAAGTGTATAGTGATATATCAAAGGTGCCTGTTGTATGCAACGTTCATAGGTACAGAGACAAAAGGTAGCGTGTATGAAATAGCGACTGTTGAGTTTATATATAGTGTTAGGAAGAGAATAGATAAACAAAGGCGGAGAGTTTAGTACATAGAGACAAAATTAATGTTTAAATAGCGTCTGCTTGTCGGCATCCTTTTTTTTTATATTTTTTTACAGCTACTAATAATGTAAAAAAAGCCCCGCTATTCGCTGCTCCTATAAAAGCTCAGTGGAGTGGCCGAAAGAAAGATAAATTTCAGGAAGAAGAGTTTTTTTTTTTTAACAGCAGAGGAAGCTGTTCTGGGGAAAAAGGAGGGAAAAAAGGATGAAAAAAGCCCGCCCGCATAATCACTGCTCCTACAAGAGTCCAAGAGGAATGGCCAGAAAAGATTGGTCAATTTATGTCCCTGATACCCTCCTCTTGAAATATAGAATACAGGTAAATGAAGATTGTTCCCAGAGTTTACAAAGCGTGAGGGATGAGAGGGAAGTGAAGATGCTGGATTAACTCGTGCATAAAGGGAGTTTGGACAGTGTTACGTATAGGGGTGAGCTTGAGTGAGAAGTCATGTGCCGCATGGGGCCCGCAGAAGGGGGCGACAGAATTTTAAGAGGTTGAAGACTATCAGTAGGAGGAGGAGGGAAGCTGATGAGACAGAGAGCCTTAGACTCACTCTGTCCCAGAAGAGCTTGTGTGAGTGGAGGGCCCACCCCACACGTGGATGCATACCTCCATACAGGAGACGATACCGAACACGCCCAACATCGAGGAAGCTGATTTGAAGTGAGAGACGAGATGTGAAGTTTTCGAGATTAAGATTTTGAGTTAAGGATAGACCGAGGATGTTTTAGTGTTGAAGAAGGTGAGCATCTGAGTGTTGTCGAAGAATAGGAGATAGGTGTTTGAAGATTGTGTGTCGAGGATTGATGGGAATTGGAGAGAAATTGTTTTTTCTAGGCATTGGAAGGACACAAGGGTTTCCTGGGGTTAGCACCCCCACTCCGGAAATGATATTAAGGTCAGAGGGTTAAGCGTTGTGCAGCCTCAGCACTTGAGAATCATGTAATTCCTGTTGAGGAGGGTCTTCTGTTGAAAGAAGTTGAATAATGCAGAGTGGAGTCATCAGCGTATAGAATGGATAGGACAGTTTGCTATGGAAAGAAGATCATTGATGAGTAACAGGAAGAGTGGGTGATAAGACAGAGCTCTGGAACACCACTGTTAATAGGTTTAAGAGAAGAACGGTGACCGTCTACCACAGCTGAGATAGAACGGCCGGAAAGAAACTGGAGATAAAGGAACAGAGAGAGGATAGAATCCGATAGAGGGGCAGTTTAGAAAGCAAGACTTGTGCAGACTCTATCGAAGGCTTTCGATATGTCTAGTGCAATTGAGGAAAGTTTCACCGAAACGGCTAGAGGATGACAAAGAGATCAGTTAAAGAGAGCAAAGAAGATCGCCAGTAGAACGCCTCTTGCAGGAACCCATACCAGCGATGAGATAGAAGGTTAGAAGTGGAAAGGTGCTTTTGAATCTTACCAGTTGAGATTGATTCAAAAGCTTTGAAATGGGCTGGGAAGAAGTAAAGCTATAAGGCGGTAGTTTGAACAGTTGGAACGTTCACCCTTCTTGAAGCAAGAAGCTGTGCAAGCCGTACTTCAGAGGGGGGAAGGAAGGTAGCTGTTGATAGGCAGAGACGAAAAGAGTTTGACCAGGCAGGGTGTCAGCACGGAAACATAGTTAATAAGGACAATAGGAGGAAGCACTCCATCATGTCAATAAGCCTTCTGAGAGTTGAGACCAGAGAGGGCATAAAAAACATCATTCTAATAATCTAAATAACAGGCATAAAAGAAGGAGTCAGAGGGGGTGGAAGTGGGAGAAACATGCCAGAATCGTTCAGAGTGGAGTTGTTACAGAAAGTTTGAGCGAAGAGTTCAGCCTTAGAGATAGATGAGACAGCAGTGCTGCTGTCTGGGTTAAGAATGAGGGTGGAAAAGAGGAAGAGAGAGTGAAATTGGAGGAGATATGTTTTGGCTAAGTGCAGAACTCTCTGGAAGAAATAGAAAACAAAGGTGTTGACATTTTTCTATGGATAAAGGAGTTTTTTGATAAGTCGAAGAATATGTTGCTTTGATTCCGGGCGGAAATGTAATGATCATGGTTAGAGGTTCGAGGGCCTTGGTACATTTTGTGAGCTGCCTCTCTATCTTTGACAGCACGAGAACAAGCGTGAGTTAAACCAAGGTTTTTTAGCATGGGGAGCAGAGAAAGGGTACGTGGAATGTATGCTTCCATTCCAGAGACAATCACCTCTGTGATGCTTGAAGCGCACACAGAGAGGGGTCTCTATCCTGGAAGCAAATCGGAAATCGGAAGGAAGTACATCCTCAGGTCGTCCCACCGAGTTGAAACAAAATGCCAGAAGCATTGCCTCTTTGGAGGTCAGAGAGGTGTACAGGGTGACAGGACAGGATACAGAAATAAAAGGTTGTGATCGGAGGAGCCCAACGGAGAGAACAGGTTGACAGAGTAAGCAGAAGGATTAGAGGTAAGGAAGGGGTCTAGAATGTTGGGCCTGTCTCCAAGACAGTCAGGGGGAATACAGTAGGGTGCTTAACTGAACCAACTGCTCCAGGTCGTTGAGGGAGGAAGCAAAGTTGTGAAGCTTGTTCACCAGGCTGGTCAGTGCAAGAGGATAGAAAGAAAAGCCAAAGCTGGTGGTGAACATTGAAATCTCCCAAGATGGAGATTTCAGCGAAGGAGAGAGTGGGTCAAGATGTGCTCCACTTTAGAGTTCAAATAGTCAAAGAATTTTACATGAGTTAGTAGAGGATTAGAGTGAGAGATAAACAGCACAGATGTATTTAGTAATAGAATGACAATGAAGTCTTAGCCAGATGGTGGAAAATTCAGAAGAGTCAAGATCGTGGCACGAGAGCAAGTGATTTCGTTGCGCACGTAGGCGCAACTGTCCAGCTTTGGATTGAAATTTGGGATAGAGATAGTGGAGGAACAGAGTAAAGGGTGCTGTCAGTAACTTGCCTCAAGAAACCTGTGTCTCAGTGAGGAAGAGTAGGTGAGGTTTAGGAGGAAGATGGTGTTCCACAATGAATGAAGAATTAGAACAGGCCGCAAATGTTGCAGAAATTGATAAGGAGGAGGTTCCAGAAGTTATCAGGACACCTCTCAAGTCGGCAGCCAGAAGGGGAGTCCTCCCTGGGGAAATTTATGGTCCCCCCTCAGGTGGGGACTCCAAGGCAGTGTTATTTTTCCTCATTTTGAATTTTGGGAAGAGGTGTGTGTGTTTTGTGAATGTAATGTGGTGTAGAAAGAGAGAGGAATTGTCTTTAGAGAGCATGCTGAACTGCTCCCCTGGTGTTGATGAGACAAAAGGGAAACGGTTAGTGAGGACATGGGAAGGGTCTTTGAAGGGCTTCAGCACCCTCCTCGCTTCCCATATATCCACACCGGAAGTAAGCGCTTCCACGCCCGTTCGGTAGGTGTCTTCCTACCTACTCCTACTAAATATATGGCTCTTCGTCTCATCAGCTCTCCTCCTCCTTTAGAGAGTCTTCTACCTCTTAATTACCGCCGCCATGCTGCCTCTCTTTCTCTCTTCTATCGATATTTCCGCATGACTGCTCTTCTGAACTTTGCCCTAACTGCATGCCTCCCTCCTCCCATGACCCCGCTGCAAGAGACTTTCTACTCATGCCTCTCCATCCCTATACTATCAAACCCTTTATGCAAGAGATAACCAGCATCTTCCTTTTCATCCCTCACTCTGGTAAACTCTGGAACAATCTTCCACCATCTGTATTTCATCCTGCCTACGACTTGAACTCTTTCAAGAAAGGTATTTGGACACCTCTCCTTCGATATTGACCTCTTTCAATACCACCTAGATTATATTTAGGAGAGAGTAGAAAGTAGAGGGCATTTTATTATGTGTTTCCTTTTTTTGGGTGCCCTTGAACTGTTTCCTATATTTATATATGTATATATATATATATATATATATATATATATATATATATATATATATATATATATATATATATATATATATATATATATATATATATATATATATATATATATATATATTAATCATTAAATTAAAGGTCTTGCTCTGAGTGTAAGTTGCCCAGATGGCTACATGATGTTCTCTTAAAGCTGCCGGTAAATAATAAGCATGGGGAAATGAATAACTCAAGTCTAAGCTATCCACACATATATATGTAAATACTGCTATAACTCACTGACAGCCTTTGCGTCGTCATTGAGAGTAGATATGTATTATGTAAAACAGTCGCAGCCTTCAACACGGAGTTTTAATACAGGTCTATCGCTTAAAATACGTTTTTCTTCGTTATTTACTTCCCCCCTTCCAAATCGTGTTGTCCGGTAAAAGCAAATTTGTAGAATTAGAGAAAAATATATTAATGAAATCATGAATGTTAAGCAATAGATTGCATGTAAAAATAACTAAGTGACTTGAAAAACTCTTTGTGAATTATTTAAGTCCTGGTATATTTGGTCATTAAATGCTTAATATTTTTTTTTTTTGCGGAAAATTTAAAACTCAAGCCAAGGCTATCCACGCTTATGTTGTCGTATGGCGGCGCCTCTCTGACAGGAGAAGGATGCTTTGGACAGGTGATTTCTGACATCAGTGCCTAAATTACGTAAAGATAAAGGCCATGTCCACACTTGCATCACGTCTGGTGGAGCTGAAAGACTTTATTTGGCCCATAAGAAGACCGTACCATAGCGACAATCTCTCTCTCTCTCTCTCTCTCTCTCTCTCTCTCTCTCTCTCTCTTTCCATAGACTCTGGCTTTACAGCAATGCCTGGCAATGTTACCGGAGACCTCATGACCTATTAATACCATTGTGCAGGACATCACATCGTATGGAGTATGCATCTCATGTGTGTGGGGGCTCCACTCCACACAGCTCTTCTGGACAGAGTGGAGGCTAAGGCTCTTCGTCTCATCAGCTCTCCTCCTCCCCATACTGATAGTCTTCTACCTCTTAAATTCCGCCGCAATGTCTTGCCTCTCTTTCTATCTTCTATCGATATTTCCACGCTGACTGCTCTTCTGAACTTATTAACTGCATACCTTCCCCCCTCCGCGGCCCACTGCACTCGACTTTCTACTCATGCTCATCCTTATACTGTCCAAACCCCTTATACAAGGAGTTAACCAGCATCTTCACTCTTTCATCCTCACGCTGAGTAAACTCTGGAACAATCTTCCTTCATCTGTATTTCCTCCTGCCTATGAACCGGAACTCTTTCAAAGAGGAGGTATCAGGACCTCTCCTCCCGTATTTGATCTTCCTTTCAGCCACCCCTCTTTTGTTTCTTTTTAGGAGCAGCAGTAGTAGCGGCTTTTTTATTATTGTTTTCTTTTTTGTGTGCCCTTGGGCTGCCTCCTTTGTTGTAAAAAAAAAACAGACATCCTATCAAGAGGAGCTAAAATCTGGAATGACTTACCCACAACACTTAAAACTTCCAGTGAGAATATAAGATTATTTCAAACCAAATTAATAAAGGAAAGGCTTCTTAAGTACCTATGAGAACTTATGGTCACATTGATTTTTAATTTATTTTATAGTGTTTTTGAATGGTTCATTGCGTTTTTTTTTCTCACATTATTTTACGCAAACTCCGACTGATTGCTGTAAATTTCATTATTTCAATAATAATCAGGCTATTTTCAGTTTTTATTTCACATGTACACTTGTTTTGCTGCTAGAGTGATGTCAACTAAGTTTTTTTTCACATGTTCGTATTGTATACATTTTCACTTCGACTGACCTATACATTTATACATTGTTGAAATATATGTAAGTTATTATGCTTTATGTAATTCTAAACCTGTCCTTATATGACAACACTTTCTTTACGAGTCTTCAGGTCCTAAAAGCCTCAACTTAATAGCCCCTGGCTTAAAATAAAAACTTCATTTGTAATTTACCAATATGTATATAACTATTAAGCCATTAAGCCAAAATAAATATATCAATATATATATCAATATATATATATATATATATATATATATATATATATATATATATATATATATATATATATATATATATATATATATATATATATATATATATATATATATATATATATATATATATATATATCACACACACACACACACACACACACATACACGCACACACACACACACACACACACACACACCAGGTTTAACGTTACCAATAATTTAGGCTTCTTAGAATAATTAAGCGTATTTGTATAATGAATCGAGGGCCGAGTGTCCATTTATGAGGGAGTAAGTCTGTCATTACGTGTGTTGATGGTTTGAAGTTTCTGGTTTGTGTTTAGTGAGATGTGTTGTTGGTGTGTGGTATGTTGGTATGTTTAATGGCGTTTGTTGATATGTGGTGATAGCGTTGGTGATACTGCGGTGAACTAACGTGGGATGAATGTAGATTGAGGGGTAGAAACACATATGGCAATTGATAGACTCTCACAAGTAGTTGGTGAGGCAGAAGGAAAAGGTAAACGAAGTGTCAGTCTTATTATTTGTTACCGATGAAAATCCGCCTTCAACCTTATGATACCTTCACTAAAAACTCTTCAGGTTACCTTGTGCGAATATCCCAACCAAGGGAAGCCATTAACCAGCACCATCTTTTTCAAAAATCCCACAATCATGTAGCCGGAGTTGAAGGGATGGAGGGTGGCTTTTCTTTTTCGCTTGGCTAATGATATACGCGTAATGGGGAAGGGCAGGGGAGCTTATAGGCGCTGGTAACTGGGGGCGGATAGGAGATGTGGAGCGATGCAATGCGGATGTAACGATGTTATTGGGCTCCCCTCCTTGTTAGTCTCGTGGTCTTACCTGGCGGCAGTGCTGGAATTGTATGCGTATGGTTGTGCTGCTCATTATTCTTGCTGCCTTGCTTCCTCTGATGCGTGTTGTGTCAGGAAGCCAAACCCATGTCCCTGCCTCCCCGTCCTCCTTACACGTGACCTCTTGCCAATAATGGTAGTAAAGTTGTGTGGCTCAATATTCTCTTGCTATCATACTTCCTTGATAATATGTATTGCATCAGGAAGCCAAACGCATGTGTCTGTCCCTCGTCCACTCATATATGCGGGAACAGAGTAATAAACTTCTGGTAATGGTAATAATGAAGAATAAAGCGAGGAAGAGAAGGTAGAGTGTGGGAGAAGACAGTTAATGCCATTTCCTGCGGCAGTAATGATCAGGAGGCGGAAGTCAGAGTCAGACTGCAGCAGCTGCTAATCTAAACCAGAGTGAATGTATAGGGCGAGCTACACACACACACACACACACACACACACATGCACACACACACACGCAGCTCAATCAGCAGAGCGCTGCGCTGCAAAATTACGGCCAAACAGGCAGCGGTTTGAGCCCCATCAGGCCAGATTCTTTCTGTTGACAAGGAGTGGTTACTGTCCTCCCTTGAGCAAGGGGATGGGGGTGTGGTGTGTGAGGTCTAACAGTACCCAGAGATCGATGATGATGAGCACTTGTTCACGTCAGGAGGTACCTGCTGGCGGGACCAGTCAACTCGTGATCAGGCCGAGGTGAATTACACACACACACACACACACACACACACACACACACACACACACACACACACACACACACACAAGACTTTTTAATCAGTATTTATCATGGGAAGAATACTTTCTCTTTGTAATGTTGACAGGTATTGTATGTGTATTGCGTGTGTGTGTGTGTGTGTGTGTGTGTGTCTGCGTGTGCGTGTGTAGCTTCGCCTCCTATACATTCACCGGTTTTAGGTTATCAGGGTCATTGGATCAAAATGTACATCCGCTGCATCAAAATCCACAGCCTCCTTGAAGTTTATGTTATATATGTACAGTGTGTAATTGTGGTCTCGTGGGCTCTCTTTGTGGCGCTGTGTCGCTTCAGTCTGTACATTACGTTGGTTGAGCTCCGTCAAAGCCTCTCCGACCCTAAGCTGTATACGCTCTCTGCACTAACCTGCTCAAGGAAATGCCGAGAAGCAGGACGCGGGAGAATATTTGGCAGGGCAGGGACACAGGAACAACAAGAGGAAAAAGAGAACATGATCAGTAGGGACAGGAAGAGGGTTACAGGAGGAGGAGGAGGAGAACCAGAAGGAAATGGGAAATGAACAGCGAGAACAAAAAGTATCTGTGGCTACAATTCAATGAAGAAAAGGTAAGTCCTGCACCATGGGAGGGATATCCAGCACCAATACCACATGGAAACACTCCACTATCCACCATAGAGGCAGAGAAAGACCAGGGACTGTATGTTATCAGGCTACCAGTGAAGAGATATCCAGCACACCAATACCACATGGGAAACACTCCATTATCCACCACAGAGGCAGAGAAAGACCAGGGACTGTATGTTATCAGGCTACCAGTGATCAGGCTATCATGTGATCATGTATCTGTGCCAATCGCAACAGACAGGTTAAACCTTTATGGGTATGTGGTGCTTTTCTTGAGGGCAAAAGAGTCGTCTGTTTCCGTCTGTGGCTTTGGTCTTGGAGGAACCTGACTCGCCGCGCTCTTTGTAGCGGATCTTGCAGCTGGTGATGATCCCATTCTGGTGCTCGGCCAGCGGAGGCTCCCAGCAGATGATGAGGCTCTGAAGGAAAGGCCGTGTGAGGGAAAAAAGTTATACGATAAATTATCAAAATACAATCTTAAAAGTTTGAACATTGTGTGAGGCCATGAATGCTTCAACAACCCCCTGACTGTGGATTTCCTACCAGAAGACCTCACCAAGCTACAGGAATGGAACACAAACCGGCTGCTACAATTCAGTGGAGAAAAATGTAAAGTCCTGCAGCTTGGGAGGATATCCTGCACGCACCAATGCCACATTGGATACACTCCACTATCCACCACAGAGCCAGGGAAAGACATGGGAGTAAATGTTTTCAGGCTACCAGTGAAGGCCAAATCCGTGCCAATCGCAGCAGGTCAAATATAATGAATGTGCAAGGGTTAAAATACTGAAACAATGAATGTGCAACTTGTAGAGATGATGTGAAGGAAACGAACAGAGCAGAAAGCTATTTAAAACAGGTTTCACAATGTATCTTTGCCTTGGAAGCCTTCCACAACTCACCCTTGAGCTGGCAGCCTCAACGCTCACATTCTGAGAGGCTCCTTTGAGGCACGTCTGAGAAGGTTCTGGCAGTGACCTCCGGGGTGGCGTCTCCCCGCCATTACTGTTGACGGCGGTGAGCCACACGCTGTGCTCAGTGAACTGGTCCAGGCCTTGGAGGTCATGTGACGTACCAGTGACCTTTACTTCGTGTTCTTCTGCTGACCCAACCTGAGGAGAAAACTACAAGGGAGACAATGGTTAAGATACACACTGGGACTTGTACAAACACACGGCTATGGTCACCCTCTACTCAAGGAAGGTCACTAATGACACACAAGGATATGGGGAGACTTTTGTTAGGCAACAGAGACTCCACATTTAGAACACAGTTCTATAAGGCCGTCCACACATGCGTATAGAACATGGTGTATCCCGTGATGGGCGTTTTGGCCAGTACGGGCGGCGACAAAGTGGCCTCCAGACTGGTGGGTGAGTTGGAGACAACTTTCAGACTCTGAGGCGGAGGCAGGTCAGGTCCGGCTTGGTGAACACCCGCACCTCGTGTATGGAGGCGCCCACCAGGCCGCCGGAGGTGTGGGCCGCCACCCGCAACATGTAGTTACTCCCGGTACTTAGGTCGCTGATCTGGGTATTGTATTCATACCGTCCCTCGCTGGAGGAGCTTCACTCACGTTCTGGACGCGTTCTCTGCAGTGAAGGGAGGAAAGTGATGTGTGAATTACTTACTTTTGATGAAATGTTGTATATGTACTCGCTAAAATGTTATTATTTCTTTATAATCACTGGAATGGCAGTTGGATAACTCTGTATTTTGCTAATACATAACAAGATAATAATAATAATCCTGGACATACGAAATAACATTCTTTTCTAATTTTTTGTTAGAAGTTTGACGTGTTGTTGTTAAAAAAAAATCTTCATTGTTCACAAATATTGTAACAATTTCACTGTTTTTGAATAAAGCTATGGAAAAGCTTAGATGATTTGTTCCTCGGAAATGCACCAAAATATATTTATAGTGGCTGCTATGATGTCTGACTCTTGCGTGGCCCATGCTGCGCCCCGGTGATCCTCTTAACCGAAGTCGCTGAAATTAAGATTGAATGAAGATCCAGACAACATGTGGGTAATTTTCCTCCACTCAGCGATGACTTGAAAAATCAGCGTGTTTCGGTGAGACTTGAACCTTGCCCACTTTAGGTTTGGGCTCACCACGCCCGCACGCTAACCGTTTGGCCACCGGCTCCCCTAAAGATGCATGGTAATTATGGTGACACGAAATCAAAAGAGAAAATGTGACAATTCTAATAAACTGTTTTTTTGTACTCATAATAACATATTATATCCCTAACAACTCACTCATTCATTCACATTCGTTGATTATATCTCCACATATGTTAATCTACAACTGGGGCTTAGTTGTAACATGTATATGCGCGCTCCGAGAGATTTTAAGAGGTATAATGAGCACAAATGGAAAACAAGATATAGATGTTAACGGGAGAAACCATTTTGTATCAGTTGATCAAATACACACACACACACACACACACACACACACACACACACATATAATATATATATATATATATATATATATATATATATATATATATATATATATATATATATATATATATATATATATATATATCTCTTTAGAACCTTTAGATTTGTATTACACTCAGAAACAATATACTCAACAATTAGATCATCTTTACATACCTTATGCATCCATTTAGAGCAGTGGTTCTTAACCTTTTACTTCGCCCTTCAGGAAGTAGTCCTTCCCTCCACGCTTGCATCTAGCAATAAAATTTCCTTACAGATGTTAAAGAAACTGGCAAGCCCTAAGTAGACTACAGGAAACTGAAGTAATGGCGATACTTTTGCATTTGTTCATAAACTTCTCAATATTAGCCCACGCTCTTGGTAAGAGAATAGCAAATATAATTAGAGAAATTCCTAGTTTTCCCCTAGGGCTCGCACCCCCCCTGGAAATTACTGTGCTCCCCCTCAGAGGGGTGCACCCCCAGATTAGAACCACTGATTTAGGGCCTTACATTCCTTTCCCCTTATGTATGTATGTATGTATGTATGTATCCACCAATCTATCTATCTTATGAATCTACATATCTCTGTCCTTTTAAACCTGTAACAGCGATAAATTTCCACACCGCCACAGAAGTCCGGCTCACCTGAAGGTATTCCGTCTCCACCAGCAGCTCGCCGTTCTTGAGCCAGTGGAGCGAGGGCTCTGGCTGGCCGTACACGCTGCACTCAGCTCCACGTTCTCCTTCTCATAGGCAGAGCGTTGGCCGGCTGCCTCAGAAACCTCAGGCAACTGTCACACAATTTTCAAGCTTTAGTAACTGAGAGAAACATGATGACTGAAGAACACTAAGATTTTTACTATGCCAAACTTTATACTCAAACCACCAAAAATATTGCTAGTCTTTGTTATTCCATTTCAACATTTTTACCACTCTAGTAACTGAGAGGAACTTAATGATTGACAAACACTTAAGATTTTTACAATGGCAAAATTTATCCACACAAATCACAAAAAAATATGCAGTCTTTGTTATATCACTGAAAACACTTTAGTACTGAGACAAACATCTAACCTAACCTAACTTAACGATAACTGGCAAATGCTAACCTTTCACAATGCCAAACTTTATATGTTCAAACCATAGAGTTGTTGAGGACATTGAGGTCACCAAAACTTTCAGATACTTTGGTAGTCATCATCATCATCATTTCATCGACGCCTGCTCCTAGGAGCTCCCACTAGGGGATGACCACGGCAGAAGAGCTTCCAACTTTCTCTATCCAGACACTCCCTCCTTGCCTGCTCAAAGTTTCTCAAAGATCTGTCCCCCCTCTCCCTAACGTACTCTTGCACCCTATCCCTCCATTTCACTGGAGGTCGTCCTCTAGCATTCCTTCCCTCTATCTCACTCACATACACCCTTCTGGTCATCTTACTCTCCTCCATTCGCTCCATGTGGCCAAATCACTTTAAAGTCTGTCGCTTCACTTCTTCCACCACTCCACACTTCTTCCCTTCACCCCTGTGACACATTCCAAAACGCTCGTACACACTTTCATTACTCATTCCATCCATTCTACTCACACCACAAGCACTCCTCAAATAATTCATTTCCACTGCCTGCACTCTAGACCTCTGACTTTCATTCCAGGCCCACGTTTCACTTGCATATGTGAGGGTTGGTACTATTATTGTATTTCTCAAATCCCTCTTTACCTCCATGCTCACACTTCTGCCATTTATGATTCGTCCCAAAGGCCCTACCACCCTTCTTCCTTGCAATGCCCTTTCTCTTATATCTCCCTCCATACCACCATGCTTACACATAACTGATCCAAGGTACTTAAACTCATGGACCTCCTCCATTTCTTCACCATTCAAAATTATTTTGCATTCTTTTTTACATTCAATTCCCACTCTATATGGGCATACAAAATCTACAACCTCACTTTTACTTCGCTCACAAGCCATCACTTTACTTTTGTTGACATTTACTTTCAGCTTTCTCCTATTACAGACACTATCAAAAACATTGACCAAATTTTGTAGGTCACTTTCATTTTCTGCAATGAGCACCGTGTCATCAGCAAACAGTATCGAATTCAGTACCCACTTCCTTCCCTCATCAAACAGTCTTACTCCAACTTCTCCAGCTTTGCCCTTAATTTCTCTAATAACACCATCCATATAAATATTGAATAACCATGGTGACATGACGCACCCTTGTCTTAAGCCCACTTTTATCTCAAAATGTTCACTTGTTTCTCCAGTAATTTTGACTCATGCAGATGCATCCTCATAGAAAGACTTTATTGCACTAAGCAGTTTTCCTCCCACACCATAAATCTTTAAAACATCCCACAATGCAATCCAATCGACTCTGTCATAAGCTATTTCCAAATCCATGAAGGCAGCGTATAGTTTCTTTCCTTTTGCTATTATTTTTTCTACTACCACCCTGAAGACAAATATCTGATCCACACATCCCCTTCCCTTCCTGAAGCCTCCTTGTTCTTCACTGATTTTCTCTTCTGTAAGTCTTTGCACCCTCTCTATTATGACTTTTCCATATACCTTTCCGGGTATACTCAGGAGACTTATACCTCTATAGCTCCCACATTCCCCTCTCCTGACCTTCCCCTTTGGTAGTGTAGTTCATAACAAGAGCGGGTCTTACCGGAAAGTCCCTTGACGGATTGGTCTGGCCAATGGTATTAGGAGCTCGCTCAACACGAGTATATGGCATTATCCATGTCTTTGCAGCGGAAAAAGATTCGAATCTTTAAGTCACCTGAGCTCCCTGTCTTGCTGTATGGCTGTGAGACAGAGACACTCAGTAGAGACTTGGAGAGGCGTGGCGATGCCTTTACAACCAAGTGCCTTCGCAGGGTCATGGGGTATCGCTGGAATGACTTCCTGTCGAAGCAGCGACTACATGAAACTGAATAGAGGAATGTTACCAGCTTAGTCCGTGAACGCTATATCTGGCTATAATGGGTACGTGTCACGCCTCCCGGACGTCGATCCTACTCGGAGGGTGTTACTGTCCGAGACAGCCCTGACTGGAGAACACCAAGATGACGCCCACGGAACTCATGGCCGAGGCAAGTCGATCGGATCTTGAAGGGGAGTATAGATTGGGGAAGGGAAGCTGCGTGCATGGAGCCTTGCCCGTATTGACCGTCTGGAGTGGAGTCGGAGGGTGAGTAAAGCGACGTGCCTCTTGGCATAATTATGCTCCCCGTTAGTTAATTAGTAAAGCAAAGACTCTGCTGATGCAGTTAGTCATCTAAACACTGCCGATGCACTGTTATTAATATTTAAAAGGACGTCTTGTTCACCAATATGAGTGGCTTATTTATATTGGTAAGCAATAACTTAAAATAAATGAATATGTAATGGGATGTAATTATTACATCCCTTTATATATTAAATTTGATTAAGTAATAATTCATACAATATAGGCTCTGGCCCCCCCCAAAATCGCAATTTACTCCGCTCACATCACACTTTTGTTCAAAGTATTAAAATTATTCCATCGAGGTTTAATATAATTTCTGCCATTTGCTCGTTCATCTGACTTAAGGAACTTAATGTACATGACTCATGAAG
>NW_026110452.1:0-5000 GCF_024679095.1 Eriocheir sinensis
TCCACACCCTCAGGTCAGCCTGTGACACCCTCAGCCCCACTCTGCCTGCCAGGCCCTCAAGTGTACACAGACCTTCGTGGAGGAGGAGAGAGAGAGAGAGAGAGAGAGTGGGTGGGTGGGTGCACTTCTAGAGTTTTATCTGTAGATGGAATGGAGGAGAGGGAAAGAGAGTGTGGAGTGCACTTCTAGAGTTTTCCTTTTAGATGGAATGGAGAAAAGGGAGAGAACAAGGTCATGTATAAGGGGACATGTCTCAAGAGAGTGCAGGGAGATCTGATAAAAGTATTCAAATGGGTCAAGGGTTACAACAAAGGCGATATAAGTAAAGTACTGAGAATTAGCCAGCAGGATAGAACATGCAGTAATGGATTTAAATAAGTAAAGTATAGATTTAGGAGGGAAATAGGCAAGCATTGGTTTAGTAATAGAGTAGTGGGGGAGTGGAATAGACTCAGCAATCACATAGTGAGTGCAGTGACGATAGCTTGTTTTAAGAGTAGACTGGATAGCTACATGGACGAGGATGACAGGTGGTAGTGTAGTGCGGCGACTAAGCCGGTCGAATGAGAGTCAAAGCAAAATTCAGAATGGCTATCAAAGGATTCGTTGGAGAAGACGACTGATGAGTGAGGTGTGGGTACAGTAAGGTAGCAGTGTACACCTGTACCAAAGGTAAACAAGGATCAAGCCTCTACGACGCAGTGTTGATCTCAGTAAACTGGAAGCCACAGAACGAATATGGTCATGAAATTTCAGTTTAGTATCAAACATTACCCCTAAATCTCTGCTCAGAGTGGTAAATGGGATAGGAATATCACTAGTGAAGTACTGGTCGAAAAGGCCAGCAGGAGGGAGATCTCTGCCAAATCTCAAAGCCACACATTTGTCTGGGTGGAGGTTAAGACCCCATGATTTTGCCATTCCATTCAGTACATCAATATCTTGCTGGAAAGTAGCTATACTGTTGATTGTGGAGGAAATATTATTACTCTGAACCTTCATATAAATTTTCAAGTCATCAGCAAAGATCTTATATTGGCAGCTAAGTGATGACGCCAGGTGGTTAATGTAAATAAGAAAAAGAACGAGACCCAGGACTGAACCTTGCAGAACACCACTTAACACACTTTTGCAGGTACTAACCGTCAACAACAACTGACATTTTCCTGCCGGTAAGAAAGTTATGAATCCAAGACAATATGTTACTAGAAATACCCAAGTGATGTAGCTTTGTGATCAAAATGGAATGGCAAACTGTGTCGAAAGCTTTTGAGAAATCAAGTAAGATTAGGTCAACTGTACCTCCTGCATCAACACTTTTGACTAATTTCATCATAAGTCAAGAGTAACTGATCCTTGACACTCCTTCCTGCTCTGAAGCCAAACTGGGCATCAGACAAAATTAAATTATTATCCAAGTAAAGATTAAGTTGTTCCACAATAATTCTTTCAAGCATCTTGCAGCATATAGATGTTAGACTCACAGGACGGTAATTCAAAGGGTCCGAGTGCAAACCTTTCCTAAATATAGGGACTATGTTAGAACTTTTCCATGCTGAGGGCACTTGTCCAGTATTTAATAATTTTGTAAGAATAAGGTGTAAAGGGTAAGCCAGATGATATTGACAAGATTTCAGAACCAGAGGATGAATGCCATCAGGACCCATACTAGTGTTATTATCCAAATTGTCAATACCCAACTTAACTCTTTCCAGAGATGGCAGAATAAAAGAAAACTGAGTATTAGACATCTGGTGAGCTGCAGGAAGGGTTGGGGGCGAGGCTGTGTTATATGGCTAAAAGTGTTTGCAAGACACTCCGCCATGCCACTGGGATCACTAACTGTTGACCCGGTACGTATATGTCATTTCAGAGGTAAAAAAGAAATTGAGTTCTTGGTATTAGTTCGGCCTCATCAGCACCACTATCCCAGCTTGTAATCTCCTACTCATGTTTTTACTCCCATTTTCTGTTGCCAAGTCAGGTCGTCATATCCTTTCAGAGCCAAAGAAGAGGTATGGTGTTGGTTATATCTCTGCACCCCGGCATCACTACCCAGACTATTGTTACTTACTATGGGTAATCCTAGACTATTGTTACTTACTATGGGTAATCCTAGACTATTGTTGCCACATTTGCCACAAAACTCCTCTCTGGGGGTTCTGGTAAACCTGCCTCTTACAACAATGGGTAATCTGTGGTTATTAGTTCTAAATTTACAAAGACTTATTCTGTACAGCTTTGGTAACTTTATTAATTAAGTAGCTTTGAAAAGAGAAACTGTCCTTATAAGTCACATAAGTACTGCATGATGATTTACTGTTGAATGCCACTCCGAGATCCAGTGATCCTTAACATTCCTCTGGAAAGCAAGTTTCAAGCAGTGTGTTGTGAACCTCTTGTTCCAGACACATCCCCGACATGCTCAGCTGAGTTGTTCAACAGTGATTTTATACTTCATCCTTGGTGATTTGTAACTATTTTCATTATGCATTTTAAAAAGACTGATACATTACATAACAGTTTCTCTTGTTTACCGGAAATTATCCTTGAGTCTACCAAAGCTGTGTCAAACTATCTCTTTGCTCTTCAAACTGCCCATGGAAATACTACTAACACAACCTCTACCAAAGCCTTGTCAAACTATCACTTTGCTCTTCAAACTGCCCATGGAAATACTACTAACACAACCTCTACCAAAGCCGTGTCATGCTATCACTTGGCTCATAACACTGCCCATGGAAATACTACTAACACAACCTCTACCAAAGCCGTGTCATGCTATCACTTGGCTCATAACACTGCCCATGGAAATACTACTAACACAACCTCTACCAAAGCCTTGTCATGCTATCACTTGGCTCATAAAACTGCCCATGGAAATATTACTACTAATACAACCTCTACCAAAGCCCTGTCAAATTATAATTAGCCTCGTACCACTACCCATGGAAGTACCCAGAGAGTCTTATCCATTGTTGGTGTGTGAGGCCTGAACTCTCTGAGGATATTGACCCAGGCCTTGAGATCAGTCCCAGCAATGTCAGTCAGCCAGGCACTGTTCCCTACACGCTTCCCATGAACCTCTGCTGTGGGTCAATGGCCACACCCAACACACTGATTATCCCTGTCAGTAATAGCAAACAGACCCCAAAAAGTGATGGAAATGAACTCTATGGAATGTAAGGGAGGCAGAAAACAGTTTAAAAGCTGACATTGTTTTTTGAGCTGGTAATAGCTGGCATTTCTTCGTGAGGGAGAGCTGGCAATACTGTTTTCATGCCCAAGGAAAGGCTTAGGTAGTCTTACGCTTGACAAATTAAACGGATCAATGAACACTTACTCTGACCTCTGCCGTGTGCATAACTAAACTCAATCCTCCCTGTCATCCCTGCCCTGTTGTGCCGTGTCCTCTGCTGCCCCGTGTCGCCCCGCCAGTGCCCCATCAGGACGTCATTGTCTCCAGTCGTGTGGTCCAGTGAGTCACCGCTCTACCGCACGACAGTGACCCCAAGGAAGTCCCGGTTAGTCAGTCCGTCTGTCAGTGAGGGACATAACCCCTGCCTGAGCTAACCCATCGCTGAGTCAGGCATTCATTATTTGTGTTATTTCAAGCCATAAGAGTAGGCTAGCATATGATGAGGAGGAGGCATCCATCAGTCTACTCATGCATTTGAGATATAACATAACACAAGATAATAAGGAGTCTGCAAGAGGCTGATAGGCCAATACAAGGCAGCTCCTCACTATCCATGAACTCATCTAACCTCTTCTTGAATGTATCTTGTGTTGGCACCCACCACATGACTGCCAGGTGTGTTCCACTCATCCACCACTCTGTCAGTAAATCATTTCTTTCCTGTGTCCTGAATTTATCTTACTTGAACCCATTGCTACGTGTCCTACCCGGCCCTCACACCACCAAAGTCTTATTAACACCCCTTATTAATTAAAGCCCTTCATACATTTGTAAACCTCCGTCAAGTCTCCTCACACCCTTCGCTTTTCTAGAGAATGCAGGTTTAAATGTTTAGGTCTGTCCTCATATGGCAAGTTTCTCACCCCTAAAGATGTATTGTAGAGGATTGTAACCCTTTCCCATATACAAACACAGGTAAACATACACACATTGACCCTTCCTGACCTGTCGTAACCCTCCACAGGTCCACAGCAGGGATGTGGCCACCCCTGGCCACAGCCCCAAGTGTTCCCTGGTGGGCCATACTCACTGAGCTCCTCCTCCTCCTCCTCCTCCTCACCCTGCTGCCGTGGAAGGTGAGGGAGAGAGAGAGGGACTTTGATCACTGTCTTCAACACCAATAATCATAATCTATTTACCAATGAGCTACATGAAATAAACCAGGAGGAACTACTAAATCTAGAAAATTCAAATGATAATTTTAATCTTTTCTATGAAAGAGTTTATGAATGTTACAATAAACTGTTCACCATTAAAACAAAATATGTAACTACAAAAAGACTTCATAATGCTTGGCTTACAGGCAGAATACTTAAATCTATCAAACATAAATGTAACTTGTTTAAAATGTATAAACTTGGAACAGTTTCTTATGAGACCTTTAAACAATATAGAAATTACCTTACTCAGAATATTAGGGTTGCCAAAATGAACTATTATTTCCAAATATTTACAAATTTTTGCAGAAATACCAAAAAGATTTGTCAAACAGTCAATGAATTAAAAGGTAATACATACAAAGCAAACAATATCAAGTCATTGCAGTATAATAATTCAGTATTAAGTGATCCGTCAGATATATCGGAAGCCTTCAATAGATACTCGAAAGACTATCTTAAAGGTAACTTTCCAAATTCTATGATGTGCCCTATTGTTACCACCTTTGATTTGGCTACAGTAATTAAGTCATTAAACAATAAAAAATCAGGCATTAATGATATATCACCCTCTTATATTAAAAGAAACTCTCATTTCATTTCAATCCCTTTGGCTATACTTTATAATCAATCTGTTACAACTG
>NW_026110452.1:10000-60000 GCF_024679095.1 Eriocheir sinensis
AATCAACATCTTTTAGTAAGGAAGAGCTTCACTTTCTCCAGTGCTCCTGTCACCTTTTTCCTCCCCTCAGAACACTTCAGAAATATGTCACGGGCAAGAAATAGTTGGGAACCTGCCAGCATCAGAAATATGTCAGGGGCAAGAAATAGTTAGGAACCTGCCAGCATCAGAAATATGTCAGGGGCAAGAAATAGTTAGGAACCTGCCAGCATCAGAAATATGTCAGGGTCAAGAAATAGTTTGAACCTGCCAGCATCAGAAATATGTCAGGGGCAAGAAATAGTTAGGAACCTGCCAGCATCAGAAATATGTCAGGGGCAAGAAATAGTTAGGAACCTGCCAGCATCAGAAATATGTCAGGGGCAAGAAATAGTTAGGAACCTGCCAGCATCAGAAATATGTCAGGGCAAGAAATAGTTAGGAACCTGCCAGCATCAGAAATATGTCAGGGGCAAGAAATAGTTAGGAACCTGCCAGCATTTTTTAGTTGGTATAAATGACATCTATTGGTGAGGAAGAGCTGTGATTTTGCCACTCCTTCCCTTCTTTCCTCCTTCTCTCCTGTTCCTTCTTTCCTCCTTTCCCTCTGCCCCTACTCCCCTCCCTCCTCCCAGACCCTCCAGGAATCATTCAACAAAGGCCAGAAATAGTTAGGAAGCTGGCCGCAGTGTTTTTAGTTGCTGTAAATGACATCTTATGGTGAGGCAGAGCTGTGCCTTTGCTGTTACTCATACTCCTTTTTCCTCCTCTCAGACCCTCCAGGAATTTAATGAAGGCAAAAAATAGCAAAGAGGCTGCCAGTATTTAGTTCATATTAAGTGACATCTTTAGTGAGGAAGAACTTTGATTGATTTCCTTTTTCCTCCCCTCAGATCCCTCCAGTAGGCTGAGAAGAAGCTCCAGAGCCTGGCCCCGGAGATGGAGGGGCAGCGGCGGGCCAGGAAGCCCTCCGGCTCTGAGACGTGTGGCGCCACAACCAACAACTCCGCGTGCAGGGCGGGCTTAGAGAAAGGCTTTACACAGACCCTGGATAATGCTCTTGGTCTTGTTCCTCTTCTTGTTGTTCTTCCTCTTCCTCTTTACCTTAGTCATGCTGCGTTATGAATCATGTTAATTAATATATCCTCTTCCTCTTTACCTTAGTCATGCTGTGTTATGAATCATGTTAATTAATATATCCTCTTCTTCTTTACCTTAGTCATGCTGCGTTATGAATCATGTTAATTAATATATCCTCTTCTTCTTTACCTTAGTCATGCTGCGTTATGAATCATGTTAATTAATATATCCTCTTCTTCTTTACCTTAGTCATGCTGTGTTATGAATCATGTTAATTAATATATCCTCTTCTTTACCTTAGTCATGCTGCGTTATGAATCATGTTAATTAATATATCCTCTTCTTCTTTACCTTAGTCATGCTGCGTTATGAATCATGTTAATTAATATATCCTCTTCTTTACCTTAGTCATGCTGCGTTATGAATCATGTTAATTAATATATCCTCTTCTTTTCCTTAGTCATGCTGTGTTATGAATCATGTTAATATCAGACATGGGGTAATCGTAATCTGTAATCGTAATCGATTACAATCGATTACAGTTTTTCAAGTAATTGTAATTGATTACCCTCTTATTTTTTTAAGTAATCGTAATCATAATCGAATACATTATAAAAGTACAACTGTAATTCCGATTACTTTTGTGATTACATCATCAAAGTTTAGTTAATGGTTTCTCGTACAGCAAGTGTGTGCTCTAAATATCTATAGTAATTCAACCAATTAAATATTCAGCATGGTACATGTGTGAAATTTGCAAGTTCACCTTTCAGTCCTTCCTGTGATCATGATTGTAACCACGATTAATACATCATGTAATCGTAATAGTACTTGATTACACCTAATTTTATTGTAATTGTAATCGTAATCGTTAAAATATGAAGTAATCATAATCGTAATCGATTACATAACATAAGTAATCGCCCCATGTCTGGTTAATATACAGTAAAATCTTGCTAACTTCTCTTCTCTCCTCCTTACCCTCCTCCCTTCCCCTCTCCCCTCCCTCCCCCAACACATTCCCTACACATTTCTCCTCCTCCCCAGCCTGAGCACCTCACCACAGAGCTGTCCAAGATGCCTCACGTCCAAGAAGTCCCAGGTTTACAAGTGGAAGGGCCTGCTCAAGGAACTCCGCTGCTCTCTCCTGGACGGAAGGAACCAGGAGATGGAGAGGAGGTGAGGGAATAATGTAGGCTCCGGTATTTTAGTTTTTCAGCTTATTCAGAGAGTTGGCAGTTTTGAGGTTTTGTGGTGTCAGGCATGCCTTCCCTTATCACTAATTCCTCCTCCTCCTGGCCCTTGTCACTTGCCTGTTACAGTGTGGAGAGGGAGGGAATACATGAGGGAAGTATTGAAAGGGAGAATTAAGATGTGATGAGGGAATGTCGTCAATTCCATTCTTTTCTTCATAATTGTAATTGTTTTCAGAGTTGTTTTAATGCATATGTAGTGCAGCGACTAGGCCTGACGGGCAAGCCTCCCATAACCCACTCAGCCAGCAGGGTACCTCTTTGGCCGACTGGTAAGGCAGTGGCTCTCCCGTCACGCTGGTCACAGGTTCAATCCCCGGCAGCCAACAAAACCCTCTCCTTGTCTTGATTAATGTCTCGTGTGTTTCAATACACGCAGAGGACGTGTGGGACCGGGTGTAGTAGAAAAGAGAAAAAAATCTCGGCCTTAAACATATAACAGGGAGGCAGGACGAGGCGGCAGACCTATAGTGCTAGAAGGCAGGGAACGTACCAGGGAGGCAGGGACACAGTTTTCTTATTTTTAGTATACGAATACTAATTCAACTTAACTTCTTCCATGGAATGAGATGAAGAAGAAGAAGAAAAAGAAGAGGAAGAAGACTTAGGAACAAAGGTAAAAAATAGCACATAATTTCTTTTTTATTCATTTTTTCTCCTTTTATTTTCTTTCTTCCATTTTTCATCATCATTTCTTCCTTCTCCTCCTCTTTCATTCTTTCTTTCTCTGCTCCTCCTCTTCTCCCTTCCTTCCCTCCTCTCTCCTCCTCCTGTCCACTCAACATGTTCTTGGTGACTGTCACCGTTGTCAAAATACGTCTGTTAGTGTTATTAAAACCCGTCTCTGGGCTGGGGCTAGAGTCTGTTGAGCTGCCCTGGCCTCTACAGGAAGGTCTGGGCACACTAGAAGGCTTGGAAGGGGCTGTTTTGCGGCTGAAAACATGTCGCATTGGCCCTGTAAATGTGGGGTCTGTTTAGGGAATTACTGTGTGTGTGTGTGTGTGTGTGTTAAGACCTCAGGGGCGGCTGGGGGAGTGATTCGGCCAGTGTCCTTTTCTTTATTTCCTTTACTTAATATTCTTGTTTTATTTCTGTTTTCTTTCCTTAACTTTTTTATTTGTTACTTTCCTTGTTTTCTTTCCCTAACCTGTTATTTTTCTTTACTTTTGTTTTCCTCTTTCCTTAATATTTCTGGTCATTATTTCATGTCTTCTTGCCGCTGGTCTTCCCCTTTCTCCTCCACTTCTCCATTTTATCTCCTCCTCTCCAGTTCTTCTCCTCCCTTTCACCTCCTTCCTAAGGTCGGAAGCATTTGCCCTTCACATCAGCTGTTCCCAAACGCCAAAAAGGAGGTCAGTCGGGTCAAAAGGAGTGCTCTTTTAGGTTCACGGTGCAGAGGAAGATAGATTATGACCTCCTCCTCCTCCATCTCTCCTCCTTTCTCATATCTTCTTCCCTTCCTTTCTTTCTCTTCTTCTCTTCCCTTCCTTCTTTCTTCTTCTCTTCCTTCCTCTCACAATATTCTTCCTTCTCCATCCTTCCTTTCTTCTCTTCTCCCCCTCCCTTTCCCTTGCCTCCCTCCCTCCTCCTCTTCCTTCCTTTCCCTTCTCTCTATCCCTCTTCCTCCTTCTTGGGTCTAATGATAATAACAATGATAATAATAACAGTTATATATATTTTTAATTTTTTTTTTTTTAGCATTCTTACATTATTTTAATATTACAGGAGGAACACACACACACACACACACACACACACACACACACACACCAGGATAAATGGGAGATAAATAGGGGAGAAAAGTGACAATTGTAGCAAGAGATGGAGTGCTAGTGAGAGGGAATGAGGAGATAAATAAACTGTAATGAATGGGAACGTGGGAGGGAGAGCAGAAGTGAATAGTGCAGGAATATAGATGAGTTTAGGGCGGCCAGATCCACAGGGAGGTGAGGTCAGGAAGAGAGCAGCAAAGGGCAGAGTTATGAAGGGAAGAAGTGTGAGCATGGAGGCCAAGAGGGGATCAAGAAACAGCTTTAGCCAAGTACTGTACATGACACGCAGCAGAGCAAGGGGGAATACATGCAGTGGAAAGGTGTTATACAAGAGGTGTGTGTGGTGTGTCAGGACGAGGCAGAATGAAGTGTGTATGAGCGGTTTGGTGTGGGTGTGGCAGCGAAAGAAGTGGAGTGTGCTGCGCCCAGATGGTTTGGACACGTGATGAGAATGGGTTTGTGAAGAGAGTGTATGAGGGAAGGCTTGAGGGAGGGACTGTCAGGGAAAGTGAGAAGAAGAAGGAAGAGGAGGAGAAGAAGAAGATTTAAGAGATAGAAGAAGAGGAATTGCCAGAGCAGGGACAGATGGAGGCACTTCTGAGATTGAGATACACACACACACACTGATTGACTGACTAACTAACTACTGAGGAAATGTAGTAGTAGTAGTAGTAGTAGAAAAGAGAGAAAGAATAAGGAGAAGGAAGAGAAAGAGACAGAAGGCTGTGCTCTCTCTCTCTCTCTCTCTCTCTCTCTCTCTCTCTCTCTCTCTCTCTCTCTCTCTCTCTCTCTCTCTCTCAGGATCCACAGGATGACCCCCACAGACACATATATGGGTCCCCCCCCCCCTCTTTCTCTCTATAGAGCTAATTCTTTCTCATTATTTTTATTATTTCTCTTCCTATCAGAACCCCAACAAAAGATGAAGAAGAAGAAGATGAAAGAGAAGAAGAAGAAGGAGGAAGTGAAGAAGAGAAGTTTGTCTTTCAATAATAATAATAAAATATATGTTGAAAGAAATCAGTTTAAATTCTGTCCATATAACACACACACACACATATACCCTCTCCTTCTCTTCTTTTCTTCTTCTGCTGCTTCTTTCTGCAATACATTAAAACATATTACTATCCAAATCTAAAAGAGGAGGAGGAAGAAGAGGGAGGCATGGAGGGAAGGAGAGAGAGAGAGAGAACAAAGTGGACCAAGGGAGATAGAGTGAGGGAGGAGAGAGAAGAGAAGTAAAGAGTGGTGGAGAGAAAGAGAAGGGAAAAGGTGGATAAAGAAGGGAATGGAAGAGGGGGAGGGAGAAGGAGGAGAGGAGGGAGGGAAGGAAAGAGAAGCGATTCTAATATAAGGAGAGATTTGGAGGAGGTATAAATCCTGGAGGGGAGAGGAGAGGAGGAGGAGGAATGGGTGAAGAATGTAATGAAGGAAGAGAGAGAGGAGAGGGAAAGGGAGGAAGAAAGGAAGAGAGAGGGAGAGAGGAGGAGGAGAATGAAGAAGAGATACTATGAAAAAAAAACTAATATAAATCAAAATAAACCTTCTATTCCTTCTATTATCTCCTACTAATCACCAAGGCTATTATACTGATGGTAGATGTAGACAAGCTCTCCCTGACTCTGCTCCAGGGAGGCAAGGAGCAGTGTGAGGGCAGTAAAGAAAGTAACCTTGCCCAGGGTCAGGCACCACAAGGACTCAAACCACAAGAAAAGACTGCAAAACATAGAGAGGATAATGTGTTTTGCTTCTTACTGTCTGACAACAACAATATCTATAGCCACTGAGAACTGAAGAAATGTTTTGAGAGATCTAACTAATACATGTCCAATATATAGTTCTGGAAATGAGGCAGCTTTCTATATTATGTACTGACAACACTACCAGGCACAGAACACACCAGCAGGACATGAGGGATAACTTTCACCAGTCCTGCCCCTTAACCCCTTGACTGTGGATTTCTTACAAGAAGACCTCACCAAGCTACAGCAATGGAACAAAAAGTGTCTGCTACAATTCACTGAACAAAAATGTGAAGTCCTGCACCTTGGGAGGGGATATCCAGCACACCAATACCACATGGGAAACACTCCACTATCAACACAGAGGCAGAGAAAGACCTGGGACTGTATGTTATCGGGCTACCAGTGAAGGACAAATCCGTGCCAATTGCAGTGGTTGGATTAAAGACCCCCACACTCACCTTGAAGCAGAGCGCCGGCCAGTAGCGGCTGTGGGTACGGATGACGTCATTGATGGTCTGCACGGCACTCTTGTTGGGCACCAGCTGGGGCTCAAGGGGGGGCAGCGGATCCCCCAGCAAGGCCTTGGCACACAGCGTCATGCAGTAGCTGATGGTGTTGAGGCTGAAGCCGCCCTCCAGTGCCAGAACCATGCGGCCCTCGGCCAGGCCAGACAGAAGGGCCATCATATGTCCAAAGCAATCGGGACTCACGCGGCAACCTGGGAGTGTGTGTGAGGCTGTTACTTTAGGTATGAGATGCATGAAGGGAGCAATAAGGGAGGAGGAAGAGGAAGGGAGTTCTTCACTATGGAATGCAATGGTTAGGCTGTGTTACTTTAGGTATGAGATGCATGAAGGGAGGAATGGGGGTGAGGAAGAGGAAGGGAGTTCTTCACTATGGAATGCAATGGTTAGGCTGTGTTACTTTAGGTATGAGATGCATGAAGGGAGGAATGGGGGTGAGGAAGAGGAAGGGAGTTCTTCACTATGGAATGCAATGGTTAGGCTGTGTTACTTTAGGTATGAGATGCATGAAGGGAGGAATGGGGGTGAGGAAGAGGAAGGGAGTTCTTCACTATGGAATGCAATGGTTAGGCTGTGTTACTTTAGGTATGAGATGCATGAAGGAGGAATAAGGGGTGAGGAAGAGGAAGGGAGTTCTTCACTATGGAATGCAATGGTCTGAGATGACAATACACCAGGATACAATATAAGGAGACTAAAAAATGCTTCATTACATACACATGGCAGCCCCTGAAGATGACTTATTAAGGCAGATAAAATAAATAAATAAATAAATAAAAAAAGCAAAAAGAACAATACAGAAATTTTGGATAAGAAAGAACACTAAAGGAATAAAGAGAGGAAAACAAGAAACCCAAACAGTGAAGGAGTGCACCAGGGAGTGCTGTTATGAAGCCAAAACTCCCGACCATGAACTGAAAATATAATTATGGAGAGAGAACTGAACTGAACTGAACAGATAGTGGCAGAAAAAGAGAAAGAGGCAGCAGCAGGTAGTCATACAGATAGTGACACCATCCACCAACCTCCAAGTGGGTCCCCGCACCAACATCAAGGCTGGCAGTGACCAGGACCAGCTGTGGGTTGAACTGGAAGGCCACGGGCAGCACCACCTAAGTGAGAGCCTCTGCGTCACCCATGCCACTCTGAAACAACACAAGAAAAACACTTTGGCTTCAGTAAACACAACTTCTTCCTCCTGAACTGTGGCTGGGAGGGAGGACACTGGACGATGAAATACTAGAGCTGAGGACCATAACTGATTCTTGCATTGGGAGCTTGGATAGCAGGGTGAACCTTCATGTGCTGGACAGGGTTGTGTGGATCTAGACATTGATCAGTGGGAATCATAACAGGAAAAGAAAAAAGTGTCAGGTAATTGTGACTGAATGAAAATGCAATACTTCAGCACCAGTGTAGGGAGAAAAATACTCAGAGGACTTAGCACTCGAGGGTCAATTTTCTGATTTGTAGCTGGGAGGAAAGACACGGGGTGGTGAAATAGCTGAATCAAGGGTTTATATATATATATATATATATATATATATATATATATATATATATATATATATATATATATATATATATATATATATATATATATATATATATATATATATATATATCAGCCTAGTTTCCTCTTTATCATTCCTTCTTTCCTTAAATTTCCTTGGACTCTTCCCTTCTTTCTCCATTTAATTCTTCCTCTTTCTCCTCCTCCTTCCAACCATCTTTCCAGGCCTCCTTTTCCTTCCTTCCTTTCTTTCCAAGTGAGGGCTGGAGCACTATTTCAAGGTGGTTAGCATGTGTTTGAATAGGTATTTAGAACAATCAAGACACCTGAAACTGATCTCTCTTTTGGCCACTTAGGCAATTATGGATGAGTAAAATATTGTGCCAAAATTGTTCCTGGTCCATGTAATGTGTCTATGTATTTTTGGGGGGAGAAAGGACAGACTCTATCTACTTTACCTCCCTTAATACAACCTTGGTGATGCTGTTGTTATGTCCATTTATTCTGTTTGTCTCACAGTCAGCAAACTGCATTGCATTTCTTTCCTCTCCCTCTTCCTTCTCTCCCTTTTCCTGAATGGTTCCTGTCTCTTGAGGGAAACAACCTCTCTCGAAATAGCTGTTCATTTATTTGGGAAAAAACAAACTCTGGGCACCTGGCTCATAGTTGTCATCATCTGATTAACCTTAAAAGATGCAGCATTGAAAGACTCCATCTGACATCTTCACTACCAGGTCAATGAACACAGTACAGATTAACTAATCAATTCATGAAAGGTAATACAGCAAATGTCAGGAGAATACTGGGAGTACCTACCTATCACACTATCTATCTATCTCTCTAGCTATCTATCTATCTAGGCATAGTATTTGGACATGAAGAGCTCTCAGGTCAAAGGCAGGTCTGGTGAGGGTCAGAGAGTAGGACATGAAGCAAGCGACCAGTGAGCAGCATTCTCAAACTGCAACAATGTCTGTGTAAAAGTAATTCCAAAAAAGGGTCAAGGGAAACTTGGTCCCATGAAGGTGCAGCACACTTGTTAACCCCTTGGCTGCAGATTTCCAGCCAGAAGACAGACCTCACCAAGCTACAGGAGTGGAACGAAAATGTCTGCTACAATTCAATGAGGAAAAATGTAAAGTCCTGCACCCTGAGAGGGGATATCCAGCACACCAATACCACATGGGAAACACTCCACTATCCACCACAGGGGCAGAAAAAGACCTGGGACTGTATGTTACCAGGCTACCAGTGAAGGGATATCCAGCACACTAATACCACATGGGAAACACTCCACTATCCACCACAGAGGCAGAGAAAGTCCTGGGAGTGTATGTTACCAGGCTAACAGTGAAGGGATATCCAGCACACTAATACCACATGGGAAACACTCCACTATCCACCACAGAGGCAGAGAAAGTCCTGGGAGTGTATGTTACCAGGCTACCAGTGAAGGGATATCCAGCACACTAATACCACATGGGAAACACTCCACTATCCACCACAGAGGCAGAGAAAGACATGGGAGTGTATGTTACCAGGCTAACAGTGAAAGCCAAATCCGTGCCAGTCGCAGCAGACGGGCTAATATGTGAAATGTTCAACAAATAAATAGGAATCAAATATGAGGACACAGAGTCAAAGGAATCCAGTCATATGTAAAAAGACCCATTTTACTTATGAAAATTTAGTAGACTGAACATTCTAACACAGGGAAAACAAGAAAATTTTTACCTCTCCCTCCCTACTGGAAAGATTCTACGAGCAAACCATTTTGTGACCATTACTCAACATCTGGAAGGGTAAAGTGTGACCAGGTGCAAAAAATGTCAAACGCCTCCGCCCTTCACATCAACTATTTCCAGAGGCCAAAAAGGAGATCAGTCGGGCTCTGATGCATGTGTTTTTTAGGTTCACAGTACAGAGGAAGGGTCAAACCACCACCAGGGCTATAAAACTACTCCTGGAAATGCCCACAACTATCATGAACGCCTTGTCAAACAGGTGACCTTGGGTTCGGAAATTTTCTGATTTGTAGCTGGGAGGAAAGACACGGGGTGGTGAAATAGCTGAATCAAGGGTTTATATATATATATATATATATATATATATATATATATATATATATATATCTATATATATATATATCTATATATATATCTATATATATCTCTCTCTCTCTCTCTCTCTCTCTCTCTCTCTCTCTCTCTCTCTCTCTCTCTCTCTCCTCAATTCTAATTCCAACAATGATAACAACTTCTTTGCCTCAACTCAACCCAACTGATCCTACTGGCTGACACTGCATCAAGTTTATACAGCAGGTCCAAGGAATAAAGAGAGCTGCATACCCTCTATGCTTTACTATGGGTGGCTATACAGGTGTTAGCCAGTGCAGGTGTGAAGGGAGACTCATACTAAGCAAGGCGAACAAGGAGAAGTAAACAACGGAACAGTGAACGACGGAACAGTGACATAAACATGAACACACACATCATACAGACAGTGCCTCCACCAACCACCTGCAGCCGCTGGCCTCGCCACAGCTCCCCGGCACGACCCAGCATCTCCCACAACCGCTGGATGCGCTCTGGCCGCTCTGGATGTTCCCTGTGTGTGGGGAGGGGGTGAGGTTAGTGTGTACCTCTGTGTGTTGTGGTGTGAGGGAAACTTGTCTGGTAAAAAAGGTTGCTCTAGTACGAGGGTAGAAAGCTGCCTCAAGGGGTTATGTGTGGTCAAAGTTATGGTGGTTAAGTGTTGGTTAGATAAGTGAGGAAAGCTTTGTCTTCTAGCTCTGGTAAAGAGTATTAAAGCTGCCTGAATGGGTGACATATGTAACAAGGAATTGGGTGAAAATAAATAAATGGTATGCAGAAAGTTGGAAAGTTTGGTTTAGTCGGCGCAACATCTGTGGTCATATGCCAGAGAGAGACAGAAGGGAAGGAATTATAGAAGGGAACAGATCCCAGGAGACAGGACACAACCCCCGATTAATACCTGGTACCCATTCACTGCTGGCTGGACAGGGGCGTGGGGTATCGGAAAAGTCGCCCAAATTTTTCCACTCCACCCAGGAATCGAACCCAGGCTCTCTCGGTTGTGAGCCGAGTGTGCTAACCACTGCACCACGAAGTCCTCTATAAATGGTATGTGTGAGGGAAACTCTGAGTCTTTTTGAGGTAAAAGCTCTGGTAAAAAGATGCCATGTGCTGCCTCAGTGGGTTTGGTGTGGACAAGAAATTCGGTCCAAGTAGATATATATGTGAGGGAAACTTGGTCTTCTTGAGGTAAAAACTCTGGCAGGTACCAAGATCTGCCTCGGGTACATCAGAGTACTTAAGACTATCTTCATTATGTTTTGTCTGTGAATGAAAAAACACCTTAGTGTGTAGTGCACTTACCCTTCCGTAAGGCTGCGTGTTGCTCCACCTGCTCGTCACACACCAGACACAGCCTCGGAGACTCACTCAGCACCACGGCCTCTGAAGACAAGGCACAGAGCTCCTCAGTGACTCCTGTTTGCTGTGACTGAGCTTCCTATGAAAGGTGTACATCCCTCCCTCTTCCTTCTCCTCCTCCTCCTCAGCCATTATTATTGGTCCACTGCAGTACAAAGGCATTTCCTAATGTTCCCAACCTCTCTCACTTCTCCTTCACTCCCTCCCTTCCCTTAACTCTCCTTTCCCCTCCTTCCTTTCCCTTTCTTTGCCTCCCTCTCCCTTCCTCCCTGCTTCCTTTTCTTTCCCTCTCAACCCCCCTCTCTCTCTCCCTCTTCCTCTTTGCCTTCCCTTTCCTTTCCTTCCCTCCCTCTCTTCCATTTTTTCCTTTCTCCTCTTCCTTCCCTGTCCCTCTCCCTCTTTCTCCCCCTCCCTCCTCCCCTTCCTTCCCTTCCTACCTAAATACCTTCCCTCCTCAGCTGCAGCAGTTTCTCACCAATCCTCTCCCTGAGCTGCTGTGTCTGTGGTGTCAGGAGCTGCATGGTGTCTCTGGTCTGGAGGCGTAAGGGCCAGACACCCACCAGGCCTTGGAAGGAGAGGCTCGGGGTGAAGGTGCTGGGGTCAGCCTCGCCCCGCACCTCCTGCTGGCATAAGGACCCTGGTACTGGAAGCAGCGCCAGTGTGCCCGTTGGACATACACCAGGCTCAGCAGTGTCTCCTGAAGGCTGGGGAGGACAGGGAAGGGAGAGGAAGGTCAATGTTGAGAAAAAGAGCAGGTTAACTATAGGAAAAAGACATTGTTTCTGAGATCCAAGAAAGGCCATCAAGGAAAAATAAGACAATGCTACAGGCCCAAACAGCTTCCTCTTAATGAGCAGACATGGATAGGGAAAATAAAATAGACAGCGACAGTAAAGTAAGGAGAATAATACAATATTAAAACAAAACAGTTCAATAAATCCTGCATCAGAGATAAGGCAGACAGAGAGAAAGATAAATGGATATAGACAGACTGAGATAGATAGATAGATAAAGACAGATATAAGCAGAGATAGATAGACAGGCATAGAGATGGACAGATTGATACAGAAAGATATAGACAGACAGACAGCTATCAGGCACCTTGGTGATGGCTGCAGGGGGGTCCAGCAGGGGGGCAGTGGTGGCCCAGCAAGGCACTGAGGGTGTGGGCGGCACTCTTGGCCAGGACGGCAGGCACCACCCACCCTGCACACACAACAGGGATTGCTTATTACCATTCTAATTATTATTATTATTATTATTATTATTATTATTATTATTATTATTATTATTATTATTATTATTACTACTATTATTATTATCAATATTACTATCATCCTGCTATGTAATAATAATTGTCTAAGCTATTTTTTAGATTTCTGTGCAATATTTTTTTTCAAGTTTTCAGTGGTCAATTTTTTTTTTCCCAATTGAATTCTATAGGGAGGTAGAATGCATACCAGTGTGTGGATGTGTGGTGCTCAGCTCCTGCCACAATGTTTGGGTGAGGTCAGACTGGTCACCTCCAGCACCAGCACCACCTTGCCCCGCGCCAGGGCCATCAGCTGGGAGGTGAGGTGTGTGTACAGGCCTGGCCACACCTCCAGCACCAGCGCCACCTTGCCCCACACCAGGGCCATCAGCTGGGAGGTGAGGTGTGTGTACAGGCCTGGCCACACCTCCAGCACCATCACCACCTTGAGCCTCTCCAGGGCCATCAGCTGGGAGGTGAGGTGTGTGTACAGGCCTGGCCACACCTCCAGCACCAGCACCACCTTGCCCCGCACCAGGGCCATCAGCTGGGAGGTGAGGTGTGTGTACAGGCCTGGCCACACCTCCAGCACCAGCACCACCTTGCCCCACACCAGGGCCATCAGCTGGGAGGTGAGGTGTGTGTACAGGCCTGGCCACACCTCCAGCACCAGCACCACCTTGCCCCACACCAGGGCCATCAGCTGGGAGGTGAGGTGTGTGTACAGGCCTGGCCACACCTCCATCTCACCCTGAAACACCAGACAGTGAAATAAAGTATAATAAATATACTGTATTATTATTATTATTATTATTATTATTATTATTATTATTATTATTATTAATATTATTATTATTACTATTGTGTTTGGCTTCCCTGTTAAGAGTGGTTCATAATAGGAAGTTTGTGATATAGTTGAGTAAAATAAAATATATATACCATCTTTTATTATTATTATTATTATTACTATTATTATTATTATTATCATCATTATTATGAGGTTTGACTTCCCTGCTGGAGTGATTCACACTGGCAAGTGTCTGGATGAGGAGACAGAGCTGAGAACATCCATGAATTTATAAAAGTAAGTACAGTTGTTTGAAAGCAGATATGGAGGCAGGTCAACCCAAGCTTAGTTAAAATCCTCTATACTATGACTAAGTAAATGCATACAAAAAAACAGACAAGCAAGCAGAGGCAGACACACACACACACACACACACACACACACACACACACAGATACATTGTGACTTAGAATGACCTTGAAAATAGAGAAAATTGAGCTCAAGCGAAAAATATTCATGAATTAAAGCTAAACTTGATAAACTGAAATTTGGAGACAGGACCATACCAGTGTAAACCATCCTGTATATCACTAGGTAAATACACACACACACACACATACAACCTCCACCTAACACATACACAAGAGCCCACAAGTGTAGCTCAATTCCTATATATCACAACTATAGTCTGTTCACTTAATTCTGACCCAAGCAGACAACATAAACCTAAGCGTGTTCATAAGCACAGTGCAGATTAGCAGAAAGTGCTGCGTGAGATAAACACAAACAGGTTAAAGAAAACTTGGAAGCCACAGCAGCAGCCAGTCAACACTCAGCTTGCAAACACACTTAGGTTTATGTTGTCAGCTTCGGTCTGACTTAAGTGAACAGACTTTAGTAAGGCTTTAGGCCAAGAGAGAGAGAGACTGAGAGAGCAGGACTTGCCTTTTCATCCCTCACTGCCGAGTCATAACCAGCAGACACAACACTATAACTAACTCAGGACCAAACTAGAAGAGAAAATAGTCGTGCTTAGGGTTCAAACGGCACACCAGGTTCAGTCTAGCCTCCTCCGATCATATGCTGAGGTTTGTGCATAGGTGTGTGTGTGTGTATTTACCTAGTTGTATTTACCTAGTTGTAGTTCTACAGGGCCTGGGCTTACGCTCGTGTGGTCCCATCTCCGTATCTATAATTATCCAACTTTTCCTTGAAACTTTGCACACTCTTCGCCGATACTATTTCTTCACTTAATCTATTCCAAACCTCTATATTTCTTTGTGGGAAGCTATATTTCTTTATGTCTCTTGAACATCTTCCCTTCCTCAACTTTTTACTATGTCCTCTAGTGTTCCTGCTGGAAGGTTCCTCTCTTAGTAGCAATTTCTCGTTATCCACTTCTTCCATTTTACTCAATAGCCTATATATTTGTATTAGGTCTCCTCTTTCTCTTCTTTGTTCTAGTGTTGGCAAGTCCATTTCCTTTAGTCTCTCTTCATATGTCAGTCCCTCCAGTTCTGGAACCATTTTTGTTGCCATCCTCTGTATTCTTTCTAGTTTTACTATGTGTTTCTTCATATGTGGAGACCACACTGTTTCCGCGTATTCTAGTTTAGGTCGGATCATAGTAGTTATTAATTTTTTCATCATTTCTTTGTCCATGTAGTGGAATGCTATGCCTATATTTCTCACCATGTTATATGTATCACCAAAGATCCGATTTATATGACTTCCTGGTTGCATATAATCTTGCATTATTACTCCCAGGTCTCTCTCTTCATTTACTTTCTTTAATATTTCACCATCTCCCATTTTATATGTCCATTTTGGTCTTTCTACACTTTTTCCCATTTCCATAACACGTTGAATTTCATCTCCCATTTCTGACTCCATTTCCAAATCTTGTCTAGGTCCTCTTGCAGCTCCTTGCAGTCTTCACTGTTTCTTATCTGACTTTGCAGTTTAGCATCATCCGCGAACAGGCTCATGTAGCTGTTTATTCCCTCTGGCATATCATTAATATAGACTAGGAAGAGTACTGGTGCTAAAACCAACCCCTGGGGCACTCCACTTTCCACCGCTCTCCATTCCGATCTAGTGTCCTTAACCACGGTTCTCATCTCTCTTCCTCTTAGGTAGCTTTCCATCCAGCACTTCATTTTCCCTCTCACTCCTCCTTTATTTTCTAGTTTCCACAGCAGTCTTGAATGTGGAACTTTGTCAAATGCCTTCATTAAGTCTAGGTAAATGCAATCCACCCATCCGTCCCTTTCCTGTAATTTGTCCGTCACTCTTGAGTAAAAGCTCAGCAAGTTTGTCGCACATGAGCGGCCTTTCCTAAACCCATATTGATTGTTTGTGATTAGATTATGTTCTAGAAATCTCATCCATTGTACTTTTATTCATTTCTCACATATTTTGCATACTACACTGGTCAGAAACACCGGTCTGTAATTTAGGGGTTCTTCCTTTTTTCCACTTTTGTATATAGGTACCACTTCTGCCCTCTTCCACTCCCTAGGCACTGTGCCCGTTTTAATTGAGCACCTAATGATGTCATATATCGGGCCAACTAGCTCATTTCTGCATTCTTTAAGTATAAAACCTGAAACTCCATCCGGTCCCACGGCCTTCCCTTCTTCCAATTCCCCCAATAGTTTTTTTATCTCCTCTTTATCTATTTTGACCTCTTCCATATATACATCTAAGTTGTTTTCTTGTGGTTCATTAAATAATGATTCTTTGGTAAACACTTGCTGGAATTTTTTGTTAAATAATTCTGCCATGCCTTTGGGATCCTCAATCTCTACATTCTCTTCAGTCAGGCTTTCAATTGTTTCTCTTGATATAATTTTTCCATTTATAAATCTATAAAATAATTTAGGCTGTTCTTTACACTTTTCCACAATATCCTTTTCGTATCATTTCTCTTCTTCCTTTCTCACTTTCACGTATTCATTTCTCGTTGCCTTAAAGTCTTCTTTGTTTCTTTGATTTCTGTTTCTTTTTAATCTTGACCACGCTTTGTCTCTCTTTTCTTTTGCCTTTGCACATCTTGCATTAAACCAGTCCTTTTTAGCCCTCTCCCTCGGTCTGTATTTTGGTACGAACTTCATGACACCTGTGTTGTACGCCCTCAAGAAAATATCATATTTTCCTTGAACTTCGCTTGTACTCATTAACTCTTTCCAATCCATTTCACCAAAAAACTTCTTGAGGTTTTCCACCCCTGCTTTCCTATAGTTTAATCTATTGCTTCTATAAGTCTCGTCTTGTTCCCTTCCTTCCTCCTCCATTTCCATCTCTATGAGCATGTGATCACTTTTTCCCAGGGGGCAATCATACCTCAATTCATCCTTCACATGAATCTCTCTTGTCAACACCAAATCCAGTCTTGCCGGTTCATCGTCTCTTCTATATCTAGTGCTTTCCTTCACCCTCTGTATCATCAAATTTTCCATCATTAAATTCAAGAATCTATTCCCCCATGCCACATCACTACCATTGCTCTCGAACCTCTCCCAGTCAACCTCTTTGCAATTGAAATCTCCAACAAGTATTACTCCTTTGTTTGCCTTAAGCAATCTCCTCAAACTCTGTATGGTGTCATCAATCATGTTTTCATAATCTTCTTTACTCCATGATGTAGTTGTTGGTGGTACATATGCTACTGCAATCATCATCCATTCTCTATTCCTGATTTCCAAGCTTACACTCATTATCTCTGCTTTTCCCACTCCATATTCTATTGTTTTTACTAATAACTCTTTCTTTATCATTATCACCACTCCTCCTCTGCCTTTGCCCATTATATCCTTCCTCCACACATTGTATCTTCCATCTAACTCAATTTGGATGTTTTCCTTTAGTTAAGATTCAGTTAGGCAAACTATCATGGGATCCCTCTCTTTTAGGTAATCTTGCAGCTCTATTTTACTAGAGATCAACCCATCTACATTTGTGTACATTATTCTTATTCCCCTCTCTGTATCTTTCTTATCTAGTTTTCGCTCCCCTTTCTCTTCTCCCTTATGAACCATTTCTTGATTCGATCCCCCGAAATTCTCCAAAAAAATGCTTCTTTTTCTTCCTCAGATCTTGCATTATTTTTTGCTTTTGTCTCTGCCAGTAATTCATTCCATTTCATCCTTTCTTCTTCACTTCTATTTTTCTTTATATATATATCCTAACATCCTTCCGTTTCTTTTGGTTTAGTTGTTCTATATAGTATGTCTTCGGCTGCCATTTGTGATTTTAGCTTTAACTTAACTGGTCTAGTTTTCCCTTCAATAAATGGACCCATTCTATAAATTTTGTCTACTTCCTCCTCGATACTCTGCCTTTCTGCATCATTTAGGTTCTTGAGCAGGTCTTTGACCGATTTCAGTTCCTCTTTATCCCTTTTTGGTTTATATGTTATATTCTTTTCTTTCATCCCAAAAATAATAACACTTCTTTTTTTGTCCGCTACTTCTCTCACTAATTCTTCATTTTTCTTTAAGGCCTTGACTACCTCTTTCTCCACGTCTTCCTTATCCTCTTTCTTTTGCTGTGTGTGTGTGTGTGTGTGTGTGTGTGTGTGTGTGTGTGTGTGTGTGTGTGTGTGTGTGTGTGTGTGTGTGTGTGTGTGTGTGTGTGTTGGGGTCCTAATCGGTCAATCAGATTGTATCTTACTGACAAAATGTGTCAAATGTAGCAATTTCAATATGGTATGCCACATAAACTGTACTGCATTGTAGGGATCTTGCTTTTCCTGTCCCTCAAGCCTGGACATCTAACGCCGCCTAGTAATGAAGGGGAAAAAATTCACACTAAGCTGCACACAACTTTCTACTCTGTCTCATTCCTATGCTATACAAATCCCTTATGCAGGAGTAAACCACCGTCTGCATTCCTTTATCCCTTTTGCTGGTACACTCTGGAACAAACAAGCTTCCTTTGTCTGTGCTTCCTCCTGCCCATGACTTGAACTCTTTCATGAGGGGAATATCAAGACACCTCTCCACCTGTAACTGACTCTCTCCAGACCACTCACTTCTATCTACTTTTACAGGACCAATGCATAGTGGGCTTTTTTCCCCTTGAGCTGCTTCATTTACTGGACAAAGGAAAAAAAGAAAAAGAGCTTCTCACTCCCTTGGCCTCTGCCTTTTCCTGACCTACTAACAAAGACCAGAGCTGCCCAGCCTCAACCTCTGCCTCACCTGCTTCTCCAGACTTGCCATCGGTTGCTGCCGCTGCCAGTGTTCTACTGGTGATCTCCTAGCCTTCTTAACTGACTCTTGGTCATCCTCTCTTAGCCGTTTCGGTGAAACTTTTGCTATTGCGCTGGACATATCAAAAGCTTTTGATAGGGTCTGGCACAAATCTTTGCTTTCTAAACTACCCTCCTACGGTTTCTATCCTTCTCTCTGTACCTTTATCTCCAGTTTCCTTTCTGACCGTTCTATTTCTGCCGTGGTAGACGGTCACTGTTCTTCCCCTAAATCTATTAACAGTGGTGTCCCACAGGGTTCTGTCCTATCTCCCACTCTTTTTCTGTTGTTCATTGATGATCTTCTTTCCAAAACAAACTGTCCTATCCATTCCTACGCCGATGATTCCACTCTGCATTATTCAACTTCTTTTAATAGAAGACCCACCCTTCAGGAACTTAACGACTCAAGGCTGGAGGCTGCAGAACGCTTAGCCTCAGACCTTACTATTATTTCCGATTGGGGCAAGAAGAACCTGGTGTCCTTCAACGCCTCAAAAACACAGTTTCTCCACCTATCCACTCGACACAATCTTCCAAACAACTATCCCCTATTCTTTGACAACACCCAGCTATCACCTTCCTCAACACTAAACATCCTCGGTCTATCCTTAACTCAAAATCTCAACTGGAAACTTCATATCTCATCTCTTACTAAATCAGCTTCCTCGAGGCTGGGCGTTCTGTACCGTCTCCGCCAGTTCTTCTCCCCTGCACAGTTGCTGTCCATATACAGGGGCCTTGTCCGCCCTCGTATGGAGTATGCATCTCATGTGTGGGGGGGCTCCACTCACACAGCTCTTCTGGACAGAGTGGAGTCAAAGGCTCTTCGTCTCATCAGCTCTCCTCCTCATACTGAAAGTCTTCTACCTCTTAAATTCCGCCGCAATGTTGCCTCTCTTTCTATCTTCTATCGATATTTCCACGCTGACTGCTCTTCTGAACTTGCTAACTGCATGCCTCCCCCCCTCCCTCCGGCCCTGCTGCACTCGACTTTCTACTCATGCTCATCCCTATACTGTCCAAACCCCTTATGCAAGAGTTAACCAGCATCTTCACTCTTTCATCCCTCACGCTGGTAAACTCTGGAACAATCTTCCTTCATCTGTATTTCCTCCTGCCTACGACTTGAACTCTTTCAAGAGGAGGGTATCAGGACACCTCTCCTCCCGAAACTGACTTATCTTTCGGCCACCTCTTTGGATTCTTTTTAGGAGCAGCGAGTAGCGGGCTTTTTTTTTTTTTATTAATGTTTACTTTTTTGTGCCCTTGAGCTGTCTCCTTTGCTGTAAAAAAAAAAAAAAAAAAAAAAGAGGCTGACCGCGCGGGGATTCCTGGCTGACGTCTTCCTCTGGGGCGTGTCTTCCGTCATCCTGCAACACAAAGGTTCACCTTCATCAACTGGTTAAGATTTATTTCAGAGGCAATATTTGCCCAAGGTTTTTGATATGGGGTCATTTTCAATAATTTTAAATGTAGAAATTCAACTGTGACAAAACAGAGCCTTGAGGACACATTATTGTGGGGATAAATGTCTAACAGATAGGTAATAACCAATATCTATAACCATTGCAAAGTGGATCACAGGGATTTATCAAAAACTACCCCGTGTGCTGCCACTCCATGTTTTCTAGGGTGAATACAAACCCATCAAAGCCTGACATGATAACCAATATCTATACCCTTGTAAAGCATATCAAAAATTTATCAAAAATAATATACAATAATCAGTGGTAGGCATTGCAACCAAGAAAGGACCTTGCACAAGCACTAGGTAGCTTATGACACACTTGTGAGACCAACACTTGAATACTGCTCCACGGTGTGGGATCCTTACACACACAGAAACATTGATAGGCTAGAACAAATCAACACCAAGGCGGCAAGGTTCATTGCAAACAATTACACTTGAACGCCTGGCATCACAACACAGATCAAACAACAAATAAACATGGAACCTCTTCACATACGCAGACAAGCACACAGACTTACACTGATATACAAGATCACAAACACTCACATTGACATTGACCCACACACATACTTACACAACGCAAACAGTCAACGTACTCGTAACACACACACCCATAAATACCAAACATATCACACTAACACTGACGCATACAAGCACTCATACTTTCCACGCACCATACATGACTGGAACAGCCTCCCTCAACAGATTTTAGACTGCGGTACAATAGACTCATTCAGAAAACAAATACACACTCACTTGTCACCACAACACACCAACACTAACAATTACACTTGATTCACTTCCCTCCCCCACACACCCAGCTCCCCCGTCCCCCAACAGCCAACACAAATATGCATGTTATACACCTGAATGGGTGCCCTGCGCATTATAAATCAAGATCAAGATCAAGGTAATTTAGCTGTGCAGGTGTAACTACTAATTTTGCACTTGTGCACCGGCATGAGTGCAATATTACACAAGACTGAGCACTGCACTGCTGATATTTACTGAAGAACAACACTGTGCAAGTCATTGCACAGCGCCCCACCACTAAACTTAACAGATCTATTCAAATTTAACATCACCTGCTGGGTGGGACTTTGTCCCCGTCAACCCTTCCTTGGTTTAAAATATCCAAATCTGACACACCACCTTCTTAGGGGGGCATTACCTTTGTTCCCCCTTGACCCCTGGCGTGTGTCATGCAACACCCACTCAACAGGAACAGCAGGCACCCATTTAACTGTTTCTGCAGGGAATGGTTATGTAAAAAGCTGAGCAGCAGTACAAGGCACCTCAGTAAGGTGCCCAGCAGCCCCGCGGGGCGGCGGGTGTGATACTGGAGGAACACCAAGGGCCGGGGGTGTCTTGGCCATGCCGGTCACACACTCCATCATTACCTTCCCCTCGTGGGATCAGCTTACCCTAGGCTTAGGCATGCCCCGCTAGGCCTTGTTCAGGCTGTCATGGTGGTCAGGGAACTTGGCTGTCATACTATAGAAGTCTGGCAGGAGGCTGTGGGCGTGTGGTGGTGAGTCTGCCGCCCGACCCTGCACGGAGATGACACACACACACACACACACACACACACACACACTGCCTGTCGTGTGTCCCCGCCTGGCCACACGCGGCACACAGTGGACAGTAGTGTTCCCCGGGTACTCGCGCGACGGTCCCCAACACCCGTCGTTCCTGCCGAGTCGCTGCTGCCAATGTTTGTGTTTTTTCAACGGGACGCTTATCGTGCCACACCTGCTCATATTCCTTTTCCTCGTTTCTGAGTAGTGTGAAGATGAAACTGTTTTGCTCCTATTATTTATTTGTTGTTGATCTGTGTCGTCACTTTTTGTGGGTACTGGATTCTCACCAACACCGGGGTTGGTATGTTATGCAGGCCACCAAATGGAAGAACTGGCGAGTAATTATTATCACTTGAGAATATTCTGGAAGTAGTTTCGGAAGCGAATGTGCTGTGCTGTATATCACGGGGGATTTTAATCTCAGTCTGTTGAACCACAAGCAAGTCAATGTTCAGAATCTTGTGAACCTTCTTTATGCGCGTTCGTTCTGCCCGAGATACCTGAGCCAGCCAGAGTAACCAACACTTCAGCAACTTTAATTGATCACATACGGACAAATGATTTACAACACTACACGACAAGGGGCATATTACATTCTTCTTTCAGTGATCATTTTCCAGTTTTCAGTTCAGTCAGTACTCGAAGTAGTGTATCTTACAATCACACAATAGTTAAAAATAATTTGATGAGGATTCGATTAAGAAATTCAAAGCTGACTTAATAAACCACCAATGGAACACTGGTGTTAATGATTTAAATGTCAACGATGACTTTGAAAGACACATGGAAAACTTTCTAACTATTAACAATAATATATTTCCTGTTAAATAATATGTAATCAAGAACAAGCATTTGGGTAAACCTTATATACAGTAGCAATTAAAAATCCAATAAGACAACGAAATACAATGCAAAAATTGTATGCCAAGTGTCCTCTTGTGTATGAATGTACTTGTAAGAAATACAGAAACACGCTAACATCAGTTAGTCGAGCAGCAAAGAAAACTTATTATAATTCAGCGATGATGAAAACTATTATTAAAAGTGTTAGCAGTGAACAAGTGGGTTTTTGGGAAGAGAGGGAATGCAGGGATCAAATTTTTAGAGTGAGAGTTATAGTGGGGGAGTATCCTACAGCAGGAGAGGCAGCTGTCTGCTGCCTTCACGGGCCTGGAGAAAGCCTATGATGCATTTGACAGGAAGGGTTTATAGGATATGATGTAGATATATGAAGTGGGAGTGTATTTGGTGAAGGGATAACATATTTTTACAAGGATGTGAGTGCCTCTGGATGCTGGAAATAGGAGCTGAGTGAAGAGATTTTGTGTTGGTGAGGGTGTGAGACAATTAAGGGTGTGTGATGTGAGACACAGTGGCAGGCCTGTTTACATATGATATGGTGTTGTCGGCAGAAAGTGAGAGGATGATGCAGGAGATTACTGATGTATCTAACAGGGCGTGAAAAAAAAAAGCTCAAGAAACTGCCGAGATACATCCATAAAGCCCCTATCTGTTGCCCAATGACCAGGCCTATAAACCACTGGTAAAGTGTATTTCCATTTCTAGCAGCTAATAACTAAGAGGGACTATGCTAATGCCTATCTGTGGGATAGCATCAGTGAAGCAGAGTACATAACTGCTTAACACAACTCAGGTGATCACGATGGGGACTGGCTACGCAAATTATTGAGGAAGTCTTAGACATTGCAACATGAGTTATGCTCAGCTCTGACTCAAATAAATAAGTTTCTGTTTTGCATAATACACCAATGTTGAGCTTATCTAAGAGCTCTCTGATATAATCTATTATTTTATACAGGAAATGTACATGGAGCAGACCTAGTTTCATCTGGTTCCCTGGGTGAAGTTGGTATTATCCTTGTTGACTCTATTTTGCTGGGCTGTCATAGAAGAACAGTCTTTGCAGATGACTCAGAAACTGATGTGGAGTTAACACATTTTTTTCATTTAGGAGGCTTAATTATGATAGTCCTGTTATTCATGAGCACCTATGCAGAAACCTCATCTAGGGCCCAAATTTTTAAGCACACTTGTCAGCGACATGGTCAAGGCCTTGACAATGGTAGCACTGTTACCTCAAACCAATTAGAACTGCCCTTCTTTATAATAAAGGAGTGATCGATTTTCAGACAATAATTTTATTCCTACTGTCTTGGTAGGTGCATTCCCTTTTTGTGTGATGAAAAGCAACTTAAAGATGAAGCCATCATAAGTCAAGGCTTTGTCCAAGGATTCTTGTTGAGAATGCTGGGGATCATCTCGCTGTCATCTGCAGGTGATATGCCTACATGAATATATGACAGCATTTTCTTGTTTTAGAAACACTGAAAATGCTAATTAAGCACCAAGACACATATTGATGGCATTACCAGCCTAAATTCTGGCCTCCTTAGTGAGGAGTTGTACCACCGGTCAGTCATGGCGCCACGCTTGGCAGGGACTGATACCAGGCCAGTCTAAATAGTCACGATGTCAAGAGGGCACACTTGCCCGGAGGTGCTGCCCATAACGTAAGGACCTGATGAACCCGAACATTGCTCCTCCTCCCACCATCAACAATCTCTGTGGTAAATTTGACTGATTCCTTTTTGCTTCTTCTGGTTTAGGTCTGGTCTAGAATAAGCTTATTAGAGGAACAGTGATGGTGGGAGGAATATCACAGCTAGTCCATAAGAAGAACATAAGAACATAGTGAAACTGCAAGAGGCCGGGCGGCCTACACAGGGCAGCTCCAGAATCCCTCCCACTACTCTCGATGGATGAGGTGTAGTTTCAGAGGTTACAGGTAGAGGCTTGATCCTCGTTTACCTTCGGTACGGGCGTACGCTCCAGTACCATGTCTCCTCACTGCCACCTGTCATCCTCGTCCATGTAGCTATCCAGTCTACTCCTAAAACAAGCTATCGTCCCTGCACTAACTATGTGATTTCTGAGTCAATTCCATTCCCCCACCACCCTATTACTAAACCAATGCTTGCCTATATCTCTCTTAAATCTATACGTTTATGATTTAAATCCATTACTGCGAGTTCTCTCCTGCTGGCTAATTCTCAGTATTTTACTTATATCGCCTTTGTTGTAACCCTTGACCCATTTAAATATATCTATCAGATCTCCCCGCACTCTTCGTCTCTCTAGTGAATGTAAATTTAGATGTTTCAGCCTATTTCGATATGGGAGGTTCCTCAGCCCCTGAATCATCTTGGTCATCCTCCTCTGAACTGATTCTAGCAAGTTGATGTCCATTCTGTAGTGTGGGCACCAAAACTGGACAGCATAATCTAAGTGTGGCCTAACTAACACTAAATAGAGTCTGAGGATGACCTCTGCACTCCTGTTGGTTACCGTCCTGTTAATAAATCCTAATACCCTGTTAGCCCTATTCCTCGCACTAATACATTGCTTCCTTAGTTTTAGGTCAGAGTTCACTAACACTCCCAAATCCCTTTCACACTCAGACCTGCCTATTGCTGTGGAGTCTAAGCTATACCCGTGTAATGGGTTGCGTGTTCCTACACTAAGTATGCTACACTTGGTGATGTTAAAACTCATCTGGCATATCAATGACTTAGACACAGGAATTAGTAGTGATGTTAGTAAATTTGTAGATGATACCAAGATTGGTAGAGCAATTGAGTCGGATCAGGACGCTAGTATTCTCCAAGGTGAACTCAACAGATTGTATGACTGGGCGCATATATGGCAGATGGAGTTTAATGTAGGGAAGTGCAGTATTCTGAGTGTAGGTAGGAACAACCCCTCACATAACTATTGCTTAAATGACACTCTCATAAGCAGGTCTGGGTGCGAGAGGGATTTAGGGGTCTTAGTGAGCTCTGATCTCCGTCCAAGGGCATAATGCATTCAAGCTAGAAATCGAGCAAATAGGGTACTGGATTTTATTTCAAGGAGCGTAAGCAACAGAAGCCCCGAAGTCTTCCTCAAACTATATTTAGCATTAATTAGACCTCATCTTGACTATGCGGCTCAGTTCTGGTCACCTTACTACAGAATGGATATCAAAATTTTAGAATCGGTGCAGAGGAGGATGACTAAGATGATTCAGGGGTTGAGAAACTTGCCATACGAGGAAAGACTCAAACAGTTAAACTTGCATTCTCTAGAAAGGCGAAGGGTGCGTGGAGACATGATCGAGGTTTATAAATGGATGAAGGGCTTTAATAAGGGAGACATTCATAAGGTTTTGTTGGTAAGAGAACCGGGTAGGACACGAAGTAATGGGTTTAAACTGGATAAATTCAGATTCAACAGGGACACAGGCAAAAATTGGTTTACAAATAGGGCGGTGGATGAGTGGAATAGGCTTAGCAGTCACGTGGTGAGTGCCAATACAATTGTCACATTCAAAAATAACTAGATAAATTCATGGACAGCGATATTAGGTGGGGTTAGATACACGGGAGCTTAGGGTCAAATGAGCTGCCTCGTACAGGCCTACCGGCCTATTGCAGACTCCTGCGTTCTTATGTTCTTATGTTCTTATTTCTCTGACCAAGCTGACAGTTTGTTGAGATCCTCCTGCAGTGCTCTAGCATCCTCCCCTTTTCCTAATAGTGCGTCCTATTTTGGTGTCATCTGCAAATTTTCCTATGTCACTAGTTATCCCATTCTCTATGTCATTGATGTAGATAATGAATAAAAGCGGGCCTAAAACTGAACCTTGAGGACCCCCACTGGTAACATTACCCCATTTGGATTTTTTACCGTTAATGGTAACCCTCTGTTTCCTGTCGCTAATCCACGCCTTAATCCAATCAAATACCTTCCCTCTTATCCCATGAGCCCTGACTTTATTTAAGTCTCTGGTTAGGTACCTTATCGAAGGCCTTATTAAAATCAAGATAAACCACATCATAGCTCTCATCATTGTCAGCTGCCTCGTATACTCTATTGTAAAAGGATAAAAGATTAGTGAGGCACGACTTTCCTTTAATAAACCCATGCTGTGAGTCGTGAATTAAATTGTCTGTCAATATTGATATGTACGTAGATTAAGCATAGTATTAAGTATTTATAAGTTATGCATTAATGTTAAGTTTTCTTTGTAAGCGCCCAGACAAAACTATGTAGTAACAAGGAATCCAAATCCCTTTATATAAGTTTTGATACCTTTATACTTTTGTATGTTTATATACTAGGATTGTATACCATATGTAAGTTTCAGCTACATATAGCCCCTAGAGGATTCCACACACAAACAAACGAGGACACAAGGCGCTGAGATTCAGGGTGTAATGTAGAGCTTACTCAATAAATACTGTGTGCCTCCACGCCTATCCATCCCCCTCAAGACCGACATCACGGAGTCCGTGATGTCCGTGACACGGACACGTCGACGAGGATGGGATATAACCAGTTGTCACATATTACAGGTACGTTATAGTGCTGTCAAGAGTAATTAAGTGCTGGTAGACTACAAACACAACAAAACCTGGCGACGAGTGGACGTCCCACTACGGACAGCCCTGGACGAGGACAAGCACGATGCCCTTGGACGTGGACCAGCCCCCAGCCTTCTCTTTGGTAGAGGACCCAGCATCAGTGGCTCCCCGATGGAAGAAGTGGAAGACACGGTTCCAGTTCTAACTGGATGCTACAGGAGTCACCAATGAAGGGCAAAGGCGTGCACTACTCTTGCATGTAGCAGGCCCGGAGGTGCAAGAAATATTCAGCACACTGCCAGCACCACTGACGACCTACAAGGAGGTACAAACAGCTCTAGAAAAACACTTCACCCCTAAGACCAACATAAGGTATGAACGTGTGTTGTTTAGACAGATAAAGCAAGACACACATGAAACAACAGATGCTTTTGTCACCAGACTCAGGAAGTTAGCAGAAACCTGTGAATTCCATGACACTGAGGATGCCATTTTAGACCAGCTGATTGAGAAATGTTCTTCTAGTCAGTTAAGGAGAAAGGCACTTCGGGAGACAGACTTAACTCTTGAAAAAATGTTACAGTTAGCTAGAGCAATGGAAGCATCAGACAGACAAGCAAAAGTAATTGAAGGTAACAACCATGCTAGCCAGCCAGCTAAACCTGTAATAAGTCAGATAAAAAAGAACACAAAACCTAGAATTGATGGAAAGAACTCTGTTCCAGCCTCTCTTAAAAATAAACCTAGTCATCCAACACAACCACAACAAGGCAACAAACATACTGCAGGAAATAGTAAATGCTACAGGTGTGGTTACACAGGTCAGACACCATGGCAGAAAGATAAATGTCCAGCTGCTTCCAAGGAATGTTCAGCCTGTAAAAAGTTAGGGCACTTTGCTAGTATGTGTAAGACTAAGAAAAGAATATATGCCACTGGAGAATCCACTGAGTCAAATATAAAGCAACCTAGTGAGTCTCACAATAGTAAGGGTGACACTGATTTACAATTTGCTTTCAGAATTAACTCGGTAGGAAATTCCCAAAAAAGGATTATGCGTAGCGTCACACTAAATGGCAAACCTGTGAACATGCAGCTGGACACGGCAGCAGATGTTACACTAGTGTCAGAGAATCTGGCTAAGTCTATTCCAAATGTGAGAATTACACCCACTAAAGTACAGCTTCAAGACTATAGTGGTAATGAGATAAAAGTTGTTGGTTCTATGGATGTAAATGTTTGTTATGGACAGAAGGAATACAAAAATCTGCCAGTTGTAGTAGTGGAAGGACAAAGGAGTCTTCTTGGTTTAAATTGGCTTCAACACATTCCATTGGATTGGTCAAAAATATGTACTGTAGAAACAAGGTTGCTGAAGGAAGATTTAACTCAAGTACTTGAACAGAGCAAAGAAGTATTCCAAGACGGGATAGGAACTGTAATAAATGCATGTGCTAGTCTACAACTAAAACCTAATGCCAAACCAAAATTTCATCCCCCTAGACAGATTCCCTTGCCATTAAAACCATTGGTAGAGCAAGAGATTCAGAGACTTGTAGATAATGGATCTTGGGAGAAAGTCACTTACTCAGATTGGGGCACCCCCATTGTCCCTGTAGTGAAAAGTGATGGAGGCATTAGACTTTGTGGAGATTATAAGGTTACAGTCAACCCTCAGTTGCAGATAGCTCAACACCCTCTTCCTAAACCTGATAACATGTTTGCCGCTCTAGGAGGCTGCAAAGTATTTTCAAAAATTGACTTAAGACAGGCCTTCCAACAGCTCCAAATGGATGAACCTTCCCAAGAAATATGTACTCTTAGCACACACCTAGGTTTGTACCGACCTAGGAGATTACCATACGGTGTAGCTAGCAGTCCAGCACTTTGGCAACAGACAATGGACAAGTTGTTCATAGGCAAGCCTGGTACACTCTGTTTTGTCGATGACATTCTAGTAGCTGGGCAAGATGAAGCTCAACACTTGGAACGACTTCAAGTAGTCCTTGAAACTTTGCAGAAAACTGGATTGCGGCAACCATAGCTCACCCTCTATATAACCTTCTGAAACAAGACACAGAATGGAAATAGACAGAAGAATGCACCAGTGCAGTTAATCACATAAAGGGCGAGATAACTTCATCTAGATTTCTCACCCATTACCAACCAAATTTGCCTGTAAAACTTGTATGTGATGCATCGTCTCATGGCTTAGGAGCAGTAATTGCCCATGTAATGCCGGACGAGTCAGAAAGACCTATTGCATTTGCTTCTCGTTCACTTAATCAAGCAGAGAAAAACTATTCACAGATTGAAAAGGAGGGATTAGCATTAGTGTATGGTGTAACTAAGTTTCACATGTACTTATATGGGAAAGCCAAATTTACCTTAGTCACAGACCACAAACCTCTTCTTGCAATACTGGGTGAAAAGGCAGGTTTACCAACCTTGGTAGCCGCCAGATTGCAAAGGTGGGCAGTCAAACTAGCAGCTTACTCTTATGAGATAGAGTATCGTTCTACCAAGAAAATGGGAAATGCGGATGCCTTATCACGTTTGCCAGTGGAAAGGGCTCCAGAGGAACATGATGGAAGTGTACTCATGGTAGAATGTCATAACTTACCTATAACAGCTAAAATGATAAGACATGCCACTAAACAAGATCCAGTGTTGTCACGTATCTTGCAGTCATTAGTTACTGGTTATAACACAGTACCAGAGCAGGCAGAATTTCAACCCTATCTAAAGGTATGGTCAGAACTGTCAGAAGCACAAGGATGTATTCTAAGGGGAGCCAGAGTGGTTATCCCAGAAAGTTTAAGGAAAAAGTCCTGAGTGAGGTCCATGCTGACCATCATGGTATTGTAAAATCAAAGGCGATCGCAAGGACATATGTGTGGTGGCCAGGAATAGACGTCATGATAGAGTCATGTGTAAAACAATGCCCAAACTGCTCAGCATTTCAAAATGATCCCAAGCCAGCACGCATGCATCCTTGGGAATACCCAAGACACCCTTGGCAAAGATTGCATTTGGACTTTGCAGGTCCTTTCCTTGGTCATTCATTTCTAGTAATTGTAGATGCCTACAGTAAATGGCCAGAGGTAATACCCATGAGTTCAACCACAGCACAAGCTACTATAAAAGCCTTAATGCCAGTCTTTGCCACCCACGGACTTCCACTTCGCATTGTGACGGACAATGGTCCACAATTTTGTTCCAGTGAATTTTCAGAATTTCTAAAGGTCAATGGAATAGAACATACTAAGGCAGCACCTTATCATCCCGCCACCAATGGTGAAGCAGAACGCTTTGTGCAGACCTTCAAGCATAACATTAAATGTAGGAGTGCAACGTCTGCAGACATTATTGCTCATGTTAGCAAGTTCCTATTGTCCTATAGAACTTCTGAACATTCTGTTACCGGACAAACTCCTTCACAGCTATTGATGGGTAGAAGAGTCAGGAATAAATTGGACTTACTAAAACCAGACTTCTACATACAACAAAATAATCGCGAATGGCAACAAGTAGCCAAACATCAAACTGTGAATGAGTTCAAACCTTCTTCACCGGTAATGGTTCGTTCTTACAACACAGATGTGGAATGGGTCCCAGGCCAAGTTACTAAAGACCTAGGACAAATGCACTATGATGTCAACGTTGGTGGACGCGTATCGAAACGTCATGTCGACCAACTTAGACCTTACACGGCTCCAGCTCAAGAAATAGAAGGAGACCAAAGCGATGAAGAGCTATTGCCATTGGAGAGTAAAGAGATAGATGTACCTGATCATTCTAGTGACTCTAGTGATACTTCTACTCCTCCAGAAAATGTAAATAGGAGAGTTCTTCCAGCTCGGAGCACGAGAGGAGTTCCTCCAGAACGCTTAAATCTGTAAGGTTTCCTTTCTTTCTGACAGGGGGAAGGAAATGATATGTACGTAGATTAAGCATAGTATTAAGTATTTATAAGTTATGCATTAATGTTAAGTTTTCTTTGTAAGCGCCCAGACAAAACTATGTAGTAACAAGGAATCCAAATCCCTTTATATAAGTTTTGATACCTTTATACTTTTGTATGTTTATATACTAGGATTGTATACCATATGTAAGTTTCAGCTACATATAGCCCCTAGAGGATTCTACACACACACACGAGGACACAAGGCGCTGAGATTCAGGGTGTAATGTAGAGCTTACTCAACAAATACTGTGTGCCTCCACGCCTATCCATCCCCCTCAAGACCGACACCACGGACACGTCGACGAGGATGGGATATAACCAGTTGTCACATATTACAGGTACGTTATAGTGCTGTCAAGAGTAATTAAGTGCTGGTAGACTACAAACACAACAAATATGGTCCCTAATACTATCAGCTATTATTGACTCAATCATTTTACCTATAACTGACGTCAAACTAATCGGCCTATAGTTCTCCATAGAAGATTTGTCACCCTTCTTAAATATTGGAATAACGTGTGCCTGCCTCCATGAAACAGGCACCACCCCTGTGTCTAGTGACTTCCTAAATACTTCTGTTAACTGCCCACTTATTTCAGTTTCACATTCCTTTATTACCCTGGGGAAAAGTTCATCTGGTCCTGGCGCCTTAGTGACTTTAAGTCTATCTATCTGTCTAATCACGAGCTCCCTACTTATGTTGATGTCGGTTAATTCTTCTACCTCTTCTCCCCCGTAGATCTGTTCTCCCTGAGGTATATCATCTACTCTTTCTTTGGTAAATACAGTTAAGAAATATCTATTTAACGCCTCGCTCATTTCCTCATCACTATCAATCAGTGATTCTCCTGACTTAAGCGGCCCTATCTTATCCCTAACCTTGGTCTTATAAAGCTGAAAGAAGCCCTTTGGATTGGTCTTTGCTTCCCTGGCAATTCTAATCTCATAATTACGTTTTGCCATACGTGTGTTCTTCTTTACTGCTCTAGCTAAATCGTTGTAACTATCCCTTAGGTGAGTTTCCCCCCTTTTAATTCTAACATATAGTCCTCTCTTCCTTCCTATTTCAGTTTTTAGCCTTTCTGTCATCCATCGCCGGTAATTACCTGTTGACCTGACTTCCCTGTGAGGTATAAACTGTTTCTGTCCTAGTTGAATCTCCCTGATCAGACTATTGTACTCGCCCTCCAAGTTACTGACCTGACTAGTGACCTCACCAGAGATTAACGCCCCTCCCTGCTCTGGGCCCTGACTTCTGATCTCACTTCCCTAAGCCCTAAGCCTTTGCAGCTGCTTTCTTAACCCCTCATAGTCTGCCTTCCTGAAGTCGGGTATTAATGTGTTGTTACTGCTGACTCTATCCTCTCATTTAACATTAAATCTAATTTCCTTATGATCGCTGTTACCTAATGAATCCCCAACCTCAATGTTGCTTATTTTGTCCTCTCTATTAGTTAACAACAAATCCAAAATATTTTCTTCCCTCGTTGGTGTTCTAATTAACTGCTTAAGGAAACTATCCTGTATCACGTCTAACAAATCCTGTGCCTCTTGATCTCCGGATAAAGTATCCCACTTTATGTTCCTATAACTGAAATCCCCAATTACACACACATTCCTATATCTTGACGCCCTACTAATTTCTTGTAAAAGGGGTTGGCTACTGTCCCTGGTAAGGTTGGGCGGTCTGTAAAGTACTCCAACGACAAGCTTCTCCTTTCTACCTATTGTTTCTACCCAGAGGGATTCTGTATTGCTATCTTCCTTGACTGAGTTGTTAATGACACACTTAAGATTGTCCCTGATGAAGAGCGCGACCCCACCCCCCTTCCTGCCTATTCGATCTTGGTGGAGTAACTTATACCCTTCAATCTCTAATTCTGGGAAAAAGTGTCTGTCTGCAGTGTTTATCCATGACTCTGTGATCGCTATCATATCAAATTTCTCTACGCACGCCTTTCCCCTTAATAAATCTATCTTATTCCTAATACTTCTACTGTTTGTATAGTACACATTTAGACCTACCCCTTGCCTTACCCTATTATTATTACTACATTTAGTGCTCCCACTTGGTATTGCCATCTTAGGCCCCTTCTTACTTACCCTAAAAAACCCTGCAGGGCCCCCAATCCACGTTCAAGGGCATCATACAAGATCTGTACCCCCTCCCATGAAAGGTGAACCCCGTCCCTCTGGTATAGGTGGTTCTTGCCAAAGAAACTGACCCAGGCGTCGACAAATGTCCATCCATTGGCTTTGCAATAATCTGCCAAGCTGCAGTTTAATGCAATAGCCCTGGACAGTCAAATGGCACCAACCCGTCGCCTTGGCAGAACCCCACACACCACAGGAACCCCGCCTTTGGACGTAACTTTTCGAAGTGCCTCCATGTAGCGACGCAGAAACTGCTCACTACCTAACCTGACTATGTCGTTCCCTCCCACACTCAGGCAGACGATGGGTTTGACTCCCTCGCCTGACATGCACGACTCTACCCTGTCGCTGACATCCCTAATCCCCGCCCCAGGAAAACACACCCTGGTCCTACGTGTCCTATCTTTAGCACAGAAGGCCCTATCTAACAACCTGACCTGGCTATCCCCAACAACCAAAATGTTACCTCTGGGCAGGGATTTGTCATCTGCCCTCCTCTCCTTCACCTCCTGCTCCTTCACTCCCTCCCTCAGCTCAGAGAGAGCCTGGAAGGAGTTGCGGCACTCCACACCCGCAGGATTGGTCCTCTTCAACCTTAAGCAGCTGCCATGGCTCTTGACTACCTGCCAGCCCCCATCTTGTGACGGTGTACTATGTACATCGCCTGTCTGAGGACCTGATGAACGAAGGACTCCATTTTCCTTCCTCATGGCCTCCACAGTCCTCTCCAACTCTTCAATTCTCTCCAAGAGAGAATTTACTAACTCAACTGTACCCCCACCGGCCCCGCCTCCTCCCCTCACTGCACCACTGTAACTCATCCCACCAGACATGGTCAACCCAAGAGCTAGCCAGAGCACGTCCTATCACCTTGAGGACCTGAGCACGTCCTATCACCTTGAGGACCTGAAGTACAGGAAAGGAAGCTGCACTGGTAAGGTCCTGTTATGGGGTGGATCAAAGATTGTGTGGGGTAGAAGGAACTGAAAATGGAAGTGGATTTAGAAGTTTTGGAATACAGGGTTTTCAGGTGATGCTAAGCTATTAGAGTCAGTGCATTGGTGATGGGCAAAACAAGTTGGTGGTCTCTCCCAACAGTCACAGGGATATGAGGAGTGACTGATTCCCCATTATATAATTTTTCGCATCCTCTCACCTATCAAACCATCTGACCTTTCTGTATGTCCTCATCATTGTACTTGCAGACATACATGCGAATTCATCCTCCTCACTCTCAGACAGCCTCAGCCTCGTACACGTTCCTTCTCTTGTCACGTTTTTCAAACTTGGAATTCTCTCCTTGCTGAGATTCTCGAGGCAGCTTCCTTTTCCTAGATTAATTCTGAATTATCTCACACCCTCCATGATGATCTGTTCTCCCCATGGACCACAGAGCTCTCCACCACTGATACTCTTACAAAATATATTCTACCCCATGACTCTCCCTATCTACACCTGGTTTGTCACATCTAACCAGTCATCTTGCACTTCTTCATGTTATATGCCTTATACGACTGTCATCTGTACTAGGCTGCTCATTTGTCCAGTGCTCAATATCCTTATGGACACAGTGGCCCTAACGGAGGAGTAAACCCATGCAGGCTTGTCTTTAGCAGCATCTATTATGAGGATGTGCATGGCACCCAGAAAATAGGCTTGAAACACACAGTGATGCCCACTCTACAGGACTGCACTAGAATTCTATCAATACACACTTTGAGGAATCCATTGTGAGTTCCCAGGAGCTGGCCACACCATGCAAAGTGTTGCTGGCACGAAGTAATTTCTCTCATCAGTGGACAAGGGGGAGCAGAAATGCCAAGATGTTGTAAGTAATAAACATATAGGAAGAGAAGAGGTCCCAAGACAGAGCCCTCAAAAACCTCACTCCGCACCTTTCTCGGCAGGCTGTATTGATTATTGACCATTACTCATATATCTCTATTAATCAAAATTGCCTCATCCAAAGAAGTAGTCTTTCCCTGATCCCATATTTGTACATCTTCTTGAGTAGTGGACACTGTGTCAAAGGCCTTGGAATAATACAAAAGTGTGAGATCAACATAAAGGTAGATGACGACCTGACTGAAATTAAGGATCAACTAATCCTCCACAGATGTATCGGGTCTGAAGCCACACTGATCCTCGTTCATAAGTTGTCAGACTGAGCAGAACCATAGATGAACTTTGTTAGAACCTGATCCATTGCTCTGGCACAAATAAATGTCAGGGAAACAAATTTGTACAACAATGAGTTGTGGTTAGAGCCTTTCTTAAATACTAGTGTTACTGAGGACTTTTTTTCATTTAAGAGGAGGCTTGCAAGTCTGGAAATGAAGAATATTACCTGATAGTATATGTTAGGTTGCTTTACCCACTGAACTAGTCCCAGTGAAGCAAAACACTGATAGAATAATTCATCATTCATCAATAGGCCACAATTGTGTGTGCCACTGGCCAATCTGATGGAAGGTAGGTAAGTTAAAATCTTTCATCATAAAGATTTCTTAGCTAAGGAAGAAATCAAGTAAGATATCCAGAAAGTGGACATTTCTACAATCCATGTAAAAAGGTGGAAAATAATTTTATTGTATATTTTTATTTTTATGTCCCTTAAATTCTCTTGAACTAAAGACCTAGAAGCAGCCTCAGATTAGCATCATGGAGAGAAAGTTTTCTAGATAAGCCTTCAGTCGGGAGCTGTTTTACTGAGTCACAGAGACTTGACAATCTATCAGAGAGAGACCTAACAGCAGAGCAGAGAGCCAGGACCATTTCCTGATAGCTGTCTGGAGGCTTCCTGCTGGCCAGAACCATAGGAGCCACCGGCAGACAGTCGAGAATGTCCAGGGGATCACAGACTATGGCATCATCTTCAAGTGGTGGCAAGCATGCACAACACAGCTCTGTTCCTGCACCATCTTGCACAGTGTATCAAAACATGCAATATTTGCCTTGGGGACAAGTAGTTTGCCAGTAGATGACAGGGCTGGGGATTGGGCACAGGGAAACTGAGGACAAACAGGAAGGGATACAAGTCCTTGCAACCCAATTTCTTTATTTGTCTCTCTTTGTCAACCTCAGGTAGGCACCAGCCACCAGTTACAGAACCAAGGCTCACAGTAAGGGTATGGCACAGCCCACAAACACGTACGGCAGACACTCTGTACCTCGTCAGTGGCAAGAAAGTTTTGTCTCAGTACATGTTTGGGGCCACAGTATTTGACAACAGGTGGTGTTTTCTTTGATCATACTTCATAGGATCACTTCTGTAGTATGACAGCCAAGTTCCCTGACCGAAACTTGGAGTGACTATACAATAATACAATACAATAATAGTACCAACCCTCACATATGCAAGTGAAACGTGGGCCTGGAATGAAAGTCAGAGGTCTAGAGTGCAGGCAGTGGAAATGAGTTATTTGAGGAGTGCTTGTGGTGTGAGAAGAATGGATGGAATGAGTAATGAAAGTGTGTACGAGCGTTTTGGAATGTGTCACAGGGGTGAAGGGAAGAAGTGTGGAGTGGTGGAAGAAGTGAAGCTACAGACCTTAAAGTGGTTTGGCCACATGGAGCGAATGGAGGAGAGTAAGATGACCAGAAGGGTGTATGTGAGTGAGATAGAGGGAGGGAATGCTGGAGGACGACCTTCAGTGAAATGGAGGGATAGGGTGCAAGAGTTTGTTAGGGAGAGGGGGGAAAGATCTTTGAGCAGGCAAGGAGGGAGTGTCTGGATAGAGAAAGATAGAAGCTCTTCTGCCGTGGCCATCCCCTGGTGGGAGCTCCTAGGAGCAGGCGTTGATGAAATGATGATGATGATGATGATCTTTTCTTTCATTTGTAATTTTTCAATTTTATTTACAATGTTGGCTCCATATAAGATTGATGGCAAGCAGACAGTTTTTGAAAAAGTTTTCCCTATGGTTATTTTGTGGCAGCTTTTAGTCGTTATGGAGTATCTCTTATCGTTTCATTTTTAGCTTTCTCACAATAACTCTGGTCATCCACAACCTAAGGTATTTGTACTTACACTTCTGCTCCAAATAACTCTTGCCAGTTCTCTGTGATTTATCTCTAACATCCTCTGACCTATTTACTGCCATACTAACTTTGCTTTCCTTGTTGCTAAATCCCACTCCAAAGTCTCTTCAACATACTCAGTTATCACATTTAATAGTCTTTGGAGATCTTATGTCGACTCACTCATAACTCTCACATCATCTGCATATAACAAAGTACATATATTTTCATAACCAGTACTCACTCCAGCATTTATTAGTCTCATCCTGACAGCCCCTTCCCTGTGTATAAATTAACTAAGGCTGGTGACAGCATGCATCCTTGCCCTGCACCTCTCCTGCTCATCAACCATTGTCTGTGTATGTTTCCTGGTCTATTTTGCTCTTGTTTTCATACATTCTTTTCAGAATATTTGCTATCTTCTTGGCCAACCCAATCTATCTAAGATTTCACATTTCTTGTTCACAAATCCTATCCTATGATTTCTCTTTATTTTATGGTACACACTTACAACTGCTTTAATTGACCTATTCCATACCTATTTCTTTAACACACAATTATAGTTGGTACTCCTACTGTCTTGTGCACGGTTCCCTTATTCATTTTACACTAAAATCATTTTGAAAGTGCACATGCTCATTTCACGTCATTCACGCACCTGTGCTATTTCTTCTCAACCCTGTAATAGTTAAGAACACTTTCTTTAAAGCAGGGTTGTCAAAAACCAGTGGTTTAAAAAAAACGGGTTTTTTTTGGTTTAAACCAGTTTTTTTGGTTTAAACCATGTTTTTTTGGGGGGGTTAAACCACATAGATTTTTTTCCAGTTTAGGAACAAAAGGACGATAGATTGCAAGGAAGGAAGGAAGGAAGGAAGGAAGGGAATGAAGGGACGGCATGATGGTGAGAGAAGGAGGGAGCGTGAGGGTGAGGGTGTGAGGTGACTGAAGAGGAGGAACAAAAGGACGATAGATTGCAAGGAAGGAAGGAAGGAAGGAAGGAAGGGAATGTAGGGACGGCATGATGGTGGGAGAAGGAGGGAGCGTGAGGGTGAGGGTGTGAGGTGACTGAAGAGGAGGAACAAAAGGACGATAGATTGCAAGGAAGGAAGGAAGGAAGGAAGGAAGGAAGGAAGGGGATGAAGGGACGGCATGATGGTGAGAGAAGGAGGGAGCGTGAGGGTGAGGGTGTGAGGTGACTGAAGAGGAGGAACAAAAGGACGATAGATTGCAAGGAAGGAAGGAAGGAAGGAAGGAAGGAAGGGGATGAAGGGACGGCATGATGGTGAGAGAAGGAGGGAGCGTGAGGGTGAGGGTGTGAGGTGACTGAAGAGGAGGAACAAAAGGACGATAGATTGCAAGGAAGGAAGGAAGGAAGGGGATGAAGGGACGGCATGATGGTGAGAGAAGGAGGGAGCGTGAGGGTGAGGGTGTGAGGTGACTGAAGAGGGGGAACAAAAGGACGATAGATTGCAAGGAAGGAAGGAAGGAAGGGGATGAAGGGACGGCATGATGGTGGGAGAAGGAGGGAGCGTGAGGGTGAGGGTGTGAGGTGACTGAAGAGGGGGAACAAAAGGACGATAGTTTGCAAGGCAGGAAGGGGATGATAAGTCAGGATGAGGATGGCCGGGACGGTGTGAGTACAGAGTAAGTGGGAGGTGAAGAATTAGGGATTGGAAACAGCCGCCACCATACTCTCCCTCATCCTCTTCCTCTTCTTCGTCTTCTTTTCACCATAACAGCTTTCTTTCCTTTTCCATTACGATTTTGTTTTCTTCGTTTTAATAAGTTCTTATAATTAGTACTTACTTCTATGAACTTTCTTCTTCTTCTTCTTCTTCTTCTTCTTCTTCTTCTTCTTCTTTTCTTTCTTATCATCATAACATTCTTTACCACTTCCGTCTATAATATTTTCTTTGTTTTCAAAATTCTACATTGTTGTGCTTTTACATGTCTCTTTTTTTTCTTTCTCTCTTTCTTTCTTTCTTTTTCTCCTCCTTCTGCTGCACCTCCTTCAGCAGCCTCCGGCTTTAACTTGACCTTGCAGGATGCCTCGCCTTCCCTCGCCTCGCCTCTCCTCGCCACGCCGCCTTGGCAAACTCATCCTGATTACAACACATTATCTCTCTCTCTCTCTCTCTCTCTCTCTCTCTCTCTTCTAACTCCCTCCTTCCTTTGGTTCCCCTTCCTCCTTCCACCACCCTCACCTTCCTTTATTCCCGTACAACCTTTTTCCCTCCTTCATGGTCCCCATTCGTCTTTTCTTCCCTCCCTCCCTTTTGCCTTCCCGTTTTTCTCACACCCCGTCAGCCACCTCAGCACAACCTTCCCCATCCCTTTCTTGGCCACGTCTCGACAGTTCCGATTCCCTTCTGTCACGTCTGTCCTTCCTTCCCTTCTACAGGCCTCTTCTATTCTCTGTTCTCTCATTCAACAACCCACCTTTTAATATTTCTTTTCTTTTGCTCATCTTTCACTTTCCATTACTCTCTCCTTCTCAACGGTCCCTCCCATCCTAATATTACACGTGCTAGCCTTCCCCCTCCTCTCCCTCCCCACCTCTATGGGGCGTCCACACTCACCTTTCTTCCACTAATTCTACACATAAAACACGTTGTCTTGTATTATTAAGGAGAACACGGCCAACTGATTACTAAACACTACCTTTGTTTCCTTCCTTTTCTTCTTTGGGTCTACGTTCACACCCTGTGAAGGTCCTCGATCATTCTCTGTAAGTTTTCCTCTGAGTCTGTGGAGGCCCTCACTTTCAATCCTGGTTCCGAACAATCCCAGGCTAGCCCGCTCTGCCTCCTGTCACACTCTTTTCATAAACACAGAGGAACAAAAATGAACAACTACCAAAAGAAAATCGGAATCGTACTGGCAGGCATCACTGCGGCCCTCGCGCCGTACCTCTGGGGGGCCGCCCGCTACGGCGGGCCGCTCCTGGAGGCGCGGCGGGAGTGGCAGGCTGCCGGCCCACACAACAACGCTGGGAGAGCTAAGGCAGCGTCTGGCCGGCGCCTGGTGGCTCCCCGGCGCGCTGCGCCCTGCACCGCCCCGGGATCCCCTGATGGAGTGTGGCCTCCCCGCCGGCGACGGCTGGTGGGACGTGCTGCGGCTGCTGGCCGGGGCCAAGCGGCATCTGGACTGCCTGCACGAGCAGGTACGGCAGGCTGAGGAGGAGCAAGCAGGTTTCGTTAGAACTCTGCTAGTTTGCGGCTGCCTGCTGCTGCTCCTGGCGATGTTGGCGGCCCTGGCTGCCGTGGCCTCCAGCCCACCGTCCCGCCGGGAAGGAGGTGAAGAAACAGGCCTGAACGTGACACCACCTGATAAGGGGGGCGATGAAAAAAAGCAAGAAACACACCTGGAGGAGGTGAAGGAGTGTGTCCAGGAAGGACCACGTGACACGGAGACACCCGCGGCGACGGGGAAGGAGGCGGGTGAGGAAAGGATGACAGAAGTAGGAAATGAAGGAGAGGAGCACCCGAGTGACGGGTGTGTGGAGAAGATGGGAGAAGAGACGGAGACAGAAGGCGAAGAAGGGTTGGAAAATGAAGAAGACTTGGAAAAAGGAGATACAGAAACCAAAGAAGACTTGGTAACTGAAGAAGAGATAGAAAAGGAAGAAGAGATGGAAAACAAGGAAGAGGTGGAAAGGGAAAATGACGGGAATAAGGAAGATGAAGTAGACAATGCAAACGAGGAGAATAAAAATGAAGTACATAAGGAAACTGAGGAAGACATTGAGAAAGAAGACCACAGACAAAATACAGACAATGAGATGGAAGGGAATGAAAATGACGGGCAGAAGGAAAATGAAGAAAATACTGCGAGGGAAGAAGGAAATGAAAATGAAGAACAGGAAGAAAATGAAGAAAATATTGAGAAAGAAGAAAATAAAAATGAACACAAAGAAAATGAAGAAAATATTGAGAAAGAAGAAGTAAACGAAAATGAAGAACAAAAGGAAAATGAAGAAAATATTGAGAAAGAAGAAGAAAACGAAAATGAAGAACACAAGGAAAATGAAGAAAATATTGAGAAAGAAGAAGAAAATGAAAATGAAGAACACAAGGAAAATGAAGAAAATATTGAGAAAGAAGAAGAAAACGAAAATGAAGAACACAAGGAAAATGAAGAAAATATTGAGAAAGAAGAAGAAAATGAAAATGAAGAACACAAGGAATATGAAGAAATTATTGAGAAAGAAGAAGAAAATGAAAATGAAGAACACAAGGAATATGAAGAAAGTATTGAGAAAGAAGTAAATGAAAATGAAGAACACAAGGAATATGAAGAAAGTATTGAGAAAGAAGAAGTAAATGAAAATGAAGAACACAAGGAATATGAAGAAAGTATTGAGAAAGAAGAAGTAAATGAAAATGAAGAACACAAGGAATATGAAGAAAGTATTGAGAAAGAAGAGTGTTCCCAAGCCGCGGACAACACGAACACCGTCGAGGCGACAGACGATACGAGTCATGCCGCAGAGTCTAGCCCGTCCGCCAAAACTTTAAAACACGTTCATGCAACCGAACCCCAAACGCAGACCAGTGCCACTCCTCCTGTGCCACGCCAAGCACCTCCTCAGACACCCACCCGTGCCCCTTCGTCTGCTTCACCCTCAACAACGACACCCCCGCCAGCCAACACCGCCTCTTTCCTACCGCCAATTCCACGCCCGCCGCCCCCCTGGGACTGCCCTCCCAAGTGTTATGACGGCAGCCGCCGCGCTCTGCACCAGGAACTACTGGACTTTCATCGGTGGGCTGGCGGCTCAGACGCCAGTACCAGCGTCGCCTGCGTCCAGTGGAGGACCTGCGGCGTGTGGTGGTCACAATGTGGCCTCAGGTGCGCGTCGAGGCCACCGGCAGCCTGGCCAACCTCTATATGGCGGACAGCGACGTGGATGCGACACTGCTGGGCCACTGGCCCGCGTCACCCTCTCCACTGCTCGCACTCCGCGACGCCCTCCAGCGGGAGGGCGTGGCGCGGCTCGGCCAGCTCACCGTGCTGGAAAAGACGACGGTTCCACTGGTCAAGTTCGTCCACCAGGCGACGGGCTTGCCCGTGGACGTCGCCAGGCAGCGAGGCGGCCGTGCGCGCCGCAGAGCTGGTGCGGGAGTTGTTGCGCCGCTTCCGGCCCTGGCGCCCATCTCACTGCTGGTGCGCCACTACCTGCGTGGCCTGGGCCTGGCAGAGGTCTTCACGGGGGGCGTGTCATCCTACGCCGTCACCCTTATGGTCACCAGCTTCCTGCAGCTGCAGATTCCCCCGGACGCCCAGCACGACCTCGGGTGGCTGTTGGTGAGCTTCTTCGCCTTCTACGGCTATGAGTTTAATTTCGCCAGCACGGGGATCAGCGTAGTGGGGCGCGGCCGCTACCTGCGTAAGGAAGACGTGCCCATCGTGATGCCGCGCGGCCACCGGCGGGCGGACCTCTGCATCAAGACCCGCTCTGTCCCACCAACGACCTGGGGCGGTCCTCCTTCCGTGTCTGGGACGTGCGCAGAGCCTTCCAGCACGCCTACCGAGTGCTGGAAGCCGCCCTTTTCGAGCCAGGCGTGTACGCCTCCCCCTGCTCCCTGCTCGGCCAGCTGCTGGCGCGGCACGCCACGCCCCAGCGAGTCCTGCCAAAGTGGACGCCTCCACCCGTCCCAGCAGCAACAGGAGCCAGCAGGACTGCCTATGAGCAAAAGAAACAAGGTATTGTTAAAAGAGATAAAACCACGTCTAACACAAAGAATAAGAAACTCGCAGCACGAGCTGAAGTAAACCAGATAAATCATAACGACATTGACGACCGTGCGCTCCCTCTCGCAGAGGCTGAACACCGAAGCAAGCACAGGCCCGGCCAGACCCGGAAAGACGACTTCAAGAAGCCAGAGCAGGCACCGCCCCCCCAGCCAACGCGCACAGGGCCGACTGTCAGGGTGCTGAACCGGCACGGACGATTCGTGACGATCTCCAGGAAGGAGGCGGCGGACGGGGCTTTCCACAACCAGCGGTTTCATTAATTAATAAACCCTTCAAAGCCTAGCATGACCGTGATATTTTTCTACATATGCATATACGATTAAAAGAAGTGAAGAAAGGTAAATTTTTCCGTGTCACAGTCTAGTGTACGATAGCTCCTACAAGTTCCTGGTAGCCTGTTGAATTCAGCCTTCCCAATCCGGAGTAGGCAGCCACAGAATGAAGACGTGCTGTAAAGTTGCAGCCATGGCCAGACAACAAAAGTAAGTCCTTACTTTTTTCATAAGAACATAAGAACACAGGAGTCTGCAAGAGACCGGTAGGCCTGTACGAGGCAGCTCCCCTGAACCTAAGCTCCCGTGTATCTAGCCCCACCAAATATCGCGGTCCATGAATTTATCTAATCTATTTTTGAATGTGACAATTGTATTGGCACTCACCACATGACTGCTAAGCCTATTCCACTCATCCACCACCCTGTTTGTAAACCAATTTTTGTCTATGACCCTGTTTAATCTGAATTTATCCAGTTTAAAACCATTACTTCGTGTCCTACCCGGTTCTCTTACCAACAAAACCTTATGAATGTCTCCCTTATTAAAGCCCTTCATCCATTTATAAACCTCGATCATGTCTCCACGCACCCTTCGCCTCTCTAGAGAATGCAAGTTTAACTGTTTGAGTCTTTCCTCGCATGGCAAGTTCTCAACCCCTGAATCATCTTAGTCATCCTCCTCTGCACCGATTCTTACATTTTGATATCCATTTTATAGTAAGGTGACCTGAACTGAACCGCATAGTCAAGATGAGGTCTAACTAATGCTAAATATAGTTTGAGGAAGACTTTGGCGCTTCTGTTTCTTACGCTCCTTGAAATAAATCCCAGTACCCTATTTGCTCGATTTCTAGCTTGAATGCATTGTGCCCTTGGACGGAAATCAGAGCTCACTAAGATCTCTAAATCCCTCTCGCACCCAGACCTACTTATGGGAGTGTCATTTAAGGAATAGTTATGTGAGGGGTTGTTCCTACCTACACTCAGAATACTGCACTTCCCTACATTGAACTCCATCTGCCATTTGTCCGCCCAGTCATACAATCTGTTTAGTTCACCCTGTATCCATTATCTGTATCTGTATCTGTTTCCATGTAACATCCTCAAAAATACTTATTGTTGATGTTTTCTGATTAAAAATGAATAGTTCCTTGTACTGAATGTAGTGAATAAAAATAATTTGTCTAAACACAGATATATTTAGCAGAAGTTGTGAGCGTTACCATATGGTTACGCTAGGCTTTTGTGACACTAATAGCCAATGTTTGTTAGTTGTTTGAGTAGCAAAAGACACAGGCTTTATATCTTATATATTGAATTATTTTTCTTCTTCCAGAAGCTTGACAATTGCTGAGATACTACAAGAACTGGAGAATGGCGATGCTGTGGTTACCAGTATATATATATATATATATATATATATATATATATATATATATATATATATATATATATATATCTATATATATATATATATATATATATATATATATATACCACCTGAGATTTTTCAGTCACCGCCGAGTGGCCTAAGACTACCCACATGCTGTCCTGAAAACCACCTATCAACCCGGACTCAAGAAGATGTACAGCGCAAGTGAAATCAAGAATGAGCTCCGGGGGGCACCATGACCCAATAATAATGGCGCCACTATAAACAACTGCCTGCGCCGTGACGGGCTCGGACCGACCATCAGGCCCATATGAATTAGCCTCCCGGCGCTATAGGTCACTTGTAATATATATATATATATATATATATATATATATATATATATATATATATATATATATATATATATATATATATGTATATATATGTATGTATATATATATATATATATATATATATATATATATATATATATATATATATATATATATATATATATATATATATATATGTATATATATATCTATAGATATATATATATAGATAGATAGATAGATGAATAGATAGATGAATAGATATATAGATATATACACATATACATATATGCACACATATATACACACAGATATATATATATATATATATATATATATATATATATATATATATATATATATATATATATATATATATATATATATATATATATATATATATATATATATATATATATATATATATATATATATATATATATATATATATACATACATATATATATATATGTATATATATATATATATATATATATATATATATATATATATATATATATATATATATATATATATATATATATATATATATATATATATATACAGTCGACGCTAGAGAGTAGTGTCATGGTTTTGAGAATGTTTAGCCTGGTAGCGGTATCTGGCAACTATACCACGGTGACGCATTCACTGGTGATGTTAGTGACGCGTTTCAGTGTGTACCGTGTGTGTGTGACCGTGAAATTATAATATTGTATAATATATTATATTATAATATAGTGTAGTTAGAAATATACCAGATTACATGAATTCAATTTAGAAATGCGATAATGAATGTCTTCTACATGATGATGATGATGATGACGAGGTAAAACATCACAAACAGTCTGAAACACTTTTTCTTATTAAACTTTGAAAACACCGTGTGCAATGCTGTCCTTCACAGAGGCAGGCAGTGACTAATGCTCCTTACCATCAAACAGCAAATAGGCTTGAGGGTCTGTTTAACTCGCAGCCTTAATTCCCGTCACTAAAAAGCCTCAAAGACAATTCAGATCATCAAAAATCTAAAATCATTTCTCCGTGAAGATTACGTATTATCTAAGTATAAATACGTGTCTGTGTGTGTGTGTGTGTGTGTGTGTCGCTGACTAGCTGAGCCCTTGTCGCTGATGGACATGCAGGGTTGCCATATACCCAGAAAAGTCTGGATTTCTCCAGAATTTTGTTGCTATTGCCAGAATTCCAGAATTTTGACGAATATATCCAGATTTTTCATGCTTAGCCAGAAAGAATCCCTTAAAACTTCTAAACTTCCAGAATTTACTGTTTAGTGATTAACTGATTACGTTCAGACGGTTCAGTAAATAATCAGATTACCATATACATCATTGAGTTTCAACTACTTCGTGTATAAAATAAATACGGACAGTAGCTGTTGAGTTGAAACTTAAAGTCTTGAACAGAAACATTACCCGTACGCTTCTCGTCAAGGTCCCGTACGCTTCTCGTCAAGACCGTGCAGCGGTGCCAGATTGTCCTACTCACACTCATATGTTTGCCGATTTCAGAGCCAAAACCAGTCTCCTCCTACCCAATAACTGACTTCATATATAGTTACCGTTAAAATGGTTAATTATCGTTGTTTCTTGGCAATAGTTCTGGGTCAGAAGCCGGTAAATACATGTCTCCCGTCCCCACCCAGAGTCTCTCTCTCTCTCTCTCTCTCTCTCTCTCTCTCTCTCTCTCTCTCTCTCTCTCTCTCTCTCTCTCTCTCTCTCTCTCTCTCTCTCTCTCAGGGAACCTTCCAGAGGACTGGTTAATTGGAGTTATTATCCCTATTTATAAAAATGCAGGGGAAGTAGAGGATGTTAATAATTACAGGAGTATAACTCTACTAAGTTGCTTGGGGAAACTATTTACAAGAATGCTTAACGTAAGAGTTCCGTGATGATAATTATATATATAATCATGTTATTAAGGACTTAAGGGTTACTCCACTACTGATTATGTCTTGGGTATAAAAAAATTGATTGATCTGTTTCTGCATAAGAAGAAAAACCTGTATTGTCTGACTGTTGACTGTAGGAAAGCCTTTGAGCTGGTGTGGAGAGATGGCCTGTGGTATAAGTTAGTATAGGCAGGAATTAATGGTGGGATCATTAGGGCAACAAGAAACATGTACAGTAACAGTAAATCTTGTGTGTCAGCCAATCGTCCAGACTACTTTGCAAGTCACGCTGCACGGGCTTAGGCAAGTGGAAAATGTGGCACCACTTCTCTTCTCTCTTACGTGAACGACAGTGAAGATTATCTCTTGGAAAATAACTATAGCTATATTGAAATTGATGATAAACGGCTGGATGACACGCTCAGAGTTCTTGTATTAATGTACGGCGGTGACGCTGTGATAGTGTCTGAGAGTGTAGCAGGTATGTGCACTGCCCTAAGTGCTGTAAACGTATTGTGAAGCTAGATATTCACTGTAACAAGACTAAAATTACCATGTTTTCCAGGGATAAATGTGAAGTAGGAAACTACAACTTTCAGTTTAAAGGTGAAATGATCGAAATCGTTGAGGAGTATAAATATCTAGGTGTTGTTATGGAATTTAACGGAAGCTTTTAAACGTGTCAGGAACACCTTTGCCAGCAAGGACGAAGGGCGATGTACAGCTTGATTGGAAAGTGCCGGAAATTTGACCTCCCTGTTGACCTGCAACTGGAATTGTTTGACGCGATGGTGTTGCCTATCATTACGCATGGTTGTAAGATCTGGGGTTACAGAGTTCTTAGGGATGTAGAAAATGTACATATTACGTTTCTGAAACACTTACTTAATGTTCGCACGACCACATGTAATGCCATGGTATATGGCGGGCTGGGTAAACATCCTGTCACCATTCATGTGAAATGCAGAATGTTAAATTATTGGTCAAGGATAATTACCGGTAAACAAGAGAAAATGTTATATAATGTATCAGTCTTTTTAAAATGCATAATGAAAATAGTTACAAATCACCATGAATGAAATATAAAATCGCTGTTTTTTTTTTTTTTTTTTACAACGGAGACAGCTCAAGGGCACACACAAAAAAGGAAAACAATAATAAAAAAAAAGCCCGCTGCTCGCTGCTCCTAAAAAAGAATCAAAAGAGGTGTCCGAAAGAGAGGTCAATTTCGGGAGGAGAGGTGTCCTGATACACTTCTCTTGAAAGAATTCAAGTCGTAGGCAGGAGGAAATACAGATGAAGGAAGATTGTTCCAGAGTTTACCAGCGTGAGGGATGAAAGAGTGAAGATGCTGGTTAACTCTTGCATAAGGGGTTTGGACACTATAGGGATGAGCATGAGTAGAAAGTCCTGTGCAGCGGGGCCGCGGGAGGGGGAAAGCATGCAGTTAGCAGATGGAAAGTCATTTTTGCGGTTGATTTTTTTTTTTTTTTTTAAATTTCCATATGAACTTGCGCGGCTCGTGCGGAGGTACTGCGGCGCACTGCCAAGCTCTTTGTGTATCTTCAATTTGCATCCTCTTTTTCCGATTTTTTTCGTAATTATATGTAATTATGGTAAGCGGAAAGCTGTGGCTACATCAAAATAAAGCAAAGTTTGCTGGACTAAAAAGGGTAAGATTTATGACTCAGCTCATAATACTTGAGCACAACTTGGGATATGAGGCAAATAGATACATTGCCTATATAGGCTTCCCTTCAACTCTTGAGGCAACAATAACAAGAAAACAAATGGATAAAGCCAGGATTTCTCCACACCAACCAAAAAAGAAGAGAAATGAAAGAAAAAGCCGCGAGTCTGCAGATTATCAGGCAGGTGGCTTTGATGCATAAACCTGGCGACAATGAATGAGTTGGGTGGCGCCCAATGATACCCTCCCCTCTGAGGGATTGATATTTTGTCTTTTAGAATACATTGTGCATTCCTACATGTATTATAAGATACAAAAGGGGACCAGGTGCCTAAATCTACTTAGAGGAAAAGCAATTGTGAGCACACCCTCCCCGTAGAAGTGACCTGAGATGACCTGAAAGAGCTTCCTTGGAAATCTGACCTCTTGAACATTATCAGAGGAGTAAGATAAGGAACGAGACATAGTTGTGTTGTGCTAGAAAACATCTCTGTACCATACATTGTCACCTAAACATAAAAGTGCGTTTTTCTCAAAATAAAAATTTTAATGTAAAGAATTATATATCTCGACCTGTATTTGGACTTTTTTTTTTTTCAGCATAATACTCAGAAAATAATTATCTACAAAACTGCATATTGAGATTTGGTAATGTCGAAGTTTGTAGGATCTGTGATTTTTTTTTTTTCGGTAGTTTTTACAGAAAAAAAATTACCGCTTGAATTGATTTTGTTGTGTGCACTTATTATTTGCGATATACAAATGATAATATGCAGTATTGTTCCTTTGGGTGTCATTTAAATCTCATATAAAGGATATTCCTTTACTTTGATTATTTTCCGTGAATAAGATTTTTTTGAGCATGTGTAAAACTTTTCAAAAAAAAAAAAAACTCCTTCAATTTTTATGAAAATTATATCAGGGGTACCTCACAGTCTAGTGTTTAAACTGTAAAAAAAATCATTTGTCCCATTTTTTTTTTTTTTTTTTTTTTTTTTTTTACGTTGCTGCCTATTGCGCCGGTAGGCATCTTCCCGGTGGGGCCTGATGGTCGGCCCATGGCTTCTTCCAGGTGGGGCCTGATGGTGGGCCCAGCCCGTTCTGGCACAGGCGAGAGTTTATAGTGGCGCCATCTTGCATTGGCTCATGCTGCCCCCCGGAACTCGTTCTTGATTCGCTTGGACGGCTTCCTCTAGAGTCCGGGTTGATGGGTGGTCTTCAGGACAGCATGTGGGTAGTTTTAAGCCGCTCGGCGGTGACTGAAAAATCCGAGGTGGTAACGTGGGGATTCGAGCTCGCGTCGTCCATCACGCGGTGAAAGTGGGCCCTGTACGCTACCAGTTCAGCCAACGCCTACCCCTAAATCCAGACGAAAAATTACGCCCACAGAGATCAAAATCTCCGAACATGACCATAAAAATGACTTTC
>NW_026110452.1:65000-67500 GCF_024679095.1 Eriocheir sinensis
CAAGAATAATGGCGCCATTATATACAACTATCTGCGCTAACAGGCCTTTTTGCCTGGCCGACCATCAGGACCTTAAAAATAGCCTACCGGCGTTATAGGCTATATATATATATATATATATATATATATATATATATATATATATATATATATATATATATATATATATATATTTTTTTTTTTTTACGTCGCGGCCGATAGCGCCGGTAGGCTTTTTCCCGGTGGGGCCTGATGGTCGTCCCAAGGCCTCTTCCCGGTGGGTCCTGATGGTCGGCCCTATCAATTAGAAGAGCAAGAGCAAGAGCCACTGGCGGGCAAGGATATTCAAAGTGTCAGTGTACAACTCATTGCACATCAGGACGATGCAGTTGTCTAAGAAAAAATCTTAAATGTAACTCGCGATGTCACCCGGGGAGATCATGCAAAAATTACTAAGTCGCCTTCACTCAACCTTGAGATATCCTTCATTGACTTTAATCTCTTTTATTGATCATTCAATGAATTTATTTGTTTATTGTATTAAATTGCAATTCTTGAAACTGTCTCTTTATCGACCGTAATATATGCTAACGTAAGTCTCTAACAATATGCACAATGTTAACATTACGCAAACTTTGTTAAAGTAATTCACATTGGGTACAATTGAGCTGCATAATGTGAACATCAGGCAGTTTTTTGCTAAATATTGACAATTTCTAGACATTAAGCAAATAGCTTGCCTAATGTCAACATTAGGCAATTTTCTGCGTAATGTGTACATTAAGCAATTATCAACATTGAATATATATATATATATATATATATATATATATATATATATATATATATATATATATATATATATATATATATATATATATATATATATATATGTATGTATGTTGTGTGTGTGTGTGTGTGTGTGTGTGTGTGTGTGTGTGTGTGTGTGTGTGTGTGTGTGTGTGTGTGTGTGTGTGTGTGTGTGTGTGTGTGTGTGTGTGTGTGTGTGTGTGTGTGTGTGTGTGTGTGTGTGTGTGTGTGTGTGTGTGTGTGTATGTGTGTGTGTGTGTGTGTGTGTGTGTGTGTGTGTGTGTGTGTGTGTGTGTGTGTGTGTGTGTGTGTGTGTGTGTGTGTGTGTGTGTGTGTGTGTGTGTGTGTGTGTGTGTGTGTGTGTGTGTGTGTGTGTATGTATGTATGTATGTATGTGTGTGTGTGTGTGTGTGTGTGTGTGTGTGTGTGTGTGTGTGTGTGTGTGTGTGTGTGTGTGTGTGTGTGTGTATGTGTGTGTGTGTGTGTGTGTGTGTGTGTGTGTGTGTGTGTGTGTGTGTGTGTGTGTGTGTGTGTGTGTGTGTGTGTGTGTGTGTGTGTGTGTGTGTGTGTGTGTGTGTGTGTGTGTGTGTGTTTTACAACAGAGACAGCTCAAAGGCACACAAAAAAGGTAACAATAATAAAATAAAAGCCCGCTACTCGCTGCTCCTAAAAAAGAATCATAAGAGGTGGCCGAAGGAGAGGTCTATTTCGGGAGGAGATGTGTCCTGATACCCTCCTCTTGAAAGAGTTCAAGTCGTAGGCAGGAGGAAATACAGATGAAGGAAGATTGTTCCAGAGTTTACCAGGGTGAGGGATAAAGAGTGAAGATGCTGGTTAACTCTTGCATAAGGGGCTTGGACAGTATAGGGATGAGCATGCGTAGAAAGTCGTGCAGCAGGGCCGGAGGAGGGGAGGCATGCAGTTAGCAAGTTCAGTAGAGCAGTCAGCGTGGAAATATCGATAGAAGATAGAAAGAGAGGCAACATCGCGACGGAATTTAAGAGGTAGAAGACTATCAGTAGGACGAGGAGAGCTGATGAGACGAAGAACCTTAGACTCCACTCTGTCCAGAAGAGCTGTGTGAGTGGAGCCCCCCCACACATGAGATGCATACTCCATACGAGGGCGGACAAGGCCCCTGTATAAGGATAGCAAATGCGCGGAGGAGAAGAACTGGCGGAGACGATACAGAACGCCCAACCTCGAGGAAGCTGATTTACTGAGAGAGGAGATGTGAAGTTTCAGTTGAGATTTTGAGTTAAGGATAGACCGAGGATGTTTAGTGTTGAAGATGGTGACAGCTGAGTGTTGTCGAAGAATAGGAGATAGGTGTTTGAAAGATTGTGTCGAGTTGATAGGTGAAGAAATTGAGTTTTTGAGACATTGAAGGACACGGGGCTCCTTTTACCCCAATCAGAAATGATAGTAAAGTCTGAGGTTAAGCGCTCTGCAGCCTCCAGCCTGGAGTTATGTAATTCCTGTTGAGACGGTCTTCTGTTGAAAGAAGTTGAATAATGCAGAGTGGAGTCATCAGCGTATGAGTGGATAGGACAGGTTGTTATGGAAAGAAGATCACTGATGAATAACAAGAAGAGAGTGGGTGATAGGACAGAGCCCTGTGGAATACCACTGTTGATAGGTTTATGAGAAGAACAGTGACCGTCTACCACAACAGAGATAGAACGGCCGGAAAGGAAACTGGAGATAAAGG